>NW_009952580.1:100697-126709 GCF_000747805.2 Chaetura pelagica | reverse complement strand
CTTTGGCTTCTTGACAGGTTCTTTTGGCTTGTTATGGAAGAAGCACTGATGTGCAAATTTCTGTCTCAGCACTTGCTGCTGAAGGAGATGTCTTGATGGGCTTTCTTCTTTGTTATGTCTGTTGGTCTTCTGATCTGCTGTTTTGGGCTGCAGCAGAGGACTTATGGTATCTCTGTCTCCAGATGGATGTAAATCTTTTCAGGTGTGAATATAGTGTTTTATATCCAAAATGTCACAAAAATTAACAAGAAATCCGGATGATCTAGGCAGCTCACAAGCAGATGCTAATGGAGTAAGACTGTCTGGATCTGTCATGCCCTATCTTGCTGATGAATACTGATAAAAGCCAGACCTGGCCTGTTTTGTCATTCCCATGCTCACCAGCAGCTCACACTCTTTTAGGAAAGGTCCATGTTGTTTTTCAGAATGTTCCAAGCCACTCTTTTGCCCTGTTCACATTATGATTTCCACATAAGTCCCCTACTCTTTAGACTTAAGGGCACAAGAATAACATTTCTGTGGGTTTGTCTCATGTTTTTCTTTATGGGTGCACTGAAGATGCCAGTCATCATACTACCCTGGTATTTCTTATTCGGTCATACTGTACTCTTCCTGAGCAGAGACAGTTATCTGTGCATGCCCAAGTTACCTTTTTCCTGCTGTGAACAAATAATATGCCTGAATAACAAGGTATTTGATTTGGTGGCTATTTCATTATAAAACCCATGCATAGCACCAAGAAATGCAAGGCCCTTTCAGGTGTAATTTGAATTACAGCCCAGAAGGGTGGCTGCAGGCTCGACATGTCTGCACGCTGAAGAGAAAAGACTTGTAGCCTGTTTTTCTGTGTGTAGCTCAGAGTGACAACAGGCTGCTTACAAAAGCCTCCACAGCCTTGCTCCAATGCCAGAATCACCTGCTCTTTCCATAGGAACATCTGCACCTCTCTGGTTCTGCACCCCACCCTTCTGGAGCATCTGGTGATGACTACACCAATCTTGATTCAGTTTAGCATGTCAAGAGACTGCTGAGGGGACCCATGCACTCGGTGTGTGTGCTTAGCACTGGGCTGCAGAATGCTTTGGAATCTACTCATGTGCACGTGAGAGACTTAATTTATTCCAGCCAAACACAGGACAGGGCTTTTAGTTTTCATCAATGGCAGAGCAAAGCAAGTTGTTTTTATCTGATATATTAAACTATGGCAAAAGTCTCGTTCTCCACCCTTCCTAAACAGAACTATAATTACAACTTACTTAAATTTTTAGGCAGAGGATGTTGGATGCCTGGCATCTTAAAATTACAGACATATGGACTTCTATTAAAACAAAACAAAAAAAAAAAAAAAAAGAAAGGAAAAAGCTTATTCAAAATAATGTCTATCTTCATAAGTGCAGAAAAACAGTGAAAGCTAGTTTTGGTGGTCTGGTCCTTATAATTCTCCACTGGTATAAATAATATAAGCTTTGTTACATTAACCATTTAATCATCTAAAGTTGGGTTTTTCAAAATTATCTTCTGTGTTTTGTAGGCATGCTTTTGTTCTACCATTTAGCAGCTGGATTTCACTGATTTGAGTTGTAGCATGACCAGTGAGGCAATTCAGGTATCTAGCAGCATTTGTGTTTACAATTAATTGTTGGTGCAAAGCGATAGCATGATCAGGTATAGGCACTTCATCACAGAGACAAGCCCTTTAGATAGTATTTCTTAATTCCCTCTCACAGAGTTGGACACTATTGTGAGTAGGAAATTTTAGTTCTTGCTTGGTAGCTCCCACTGCAGTCACTGAGGCTTTTTTTTTTCATTAGCTTTAATACCAAATAGAGTCCAAGTCTTCTTAATAAAAAAAAAAAAAGGAAAAAAAGAAGTTTAATCTATGTAAAAGATTAAGGATTTGATACAATGCAGGTTTGAAGCATATTACTTAACATTATGTTGTTAACTTAAATGTGGCTGCAAATAATAAACTTTCTTGGAATTTCTTTGAACAGAGAGGTATATATCCACATTTTGGCACTGAAAGGTATTTCCAGGTGGCCTCTACTGACAGCTTGAACTGGAGTTCAAGTTTCATTCCAAGGGAACTGGAAAATGATACACTAGAAAACATCCTATTGGTGCTGTTCTTCACTCTGCATAAGGAAATAACATAGGAAACCCTTTTCCCACTTGGTTTCCTGTAATTTTTTTAAACTTGTTAGTCTAATTCCACTTCCTCCTTCCCAAATGATTTATGTAATCAGTACTTGATAAAACTGCTCTTGAAAAAGGTTCTCCAGTTTGAATTTCAGTCTGAAAGCAAAAGATTTTACTCTTCCTGTTATTTTTTATTTTAAACTTGAAAAGGAAAATTGGGAGTCAGACAAAAGTGCATGGTTGTTATATGGAGCTATGACTAAGGCAGACTTCAGAAATCAAAAGCTGGTATAGAGAGACATTTGATTTATTCTGTTCCTTAATTCCTTTTCAGCTTCCAGTGGCGCTGACTGTCTTAGTACAGTCATTCTAAAGTAAATCCTGTTTGATGATGATATAGTGCTTCACCTTTTAATCTACTGGTTTAAAATAGGGCCACCAAAATAGGAAGTTCTCATAAGAAGCTCAGAGTCTCAGTGCATTTTGTTTTCCAGTTAACGTAACTTTTAAAAGTTACCCAAACAGCCCTTTTGCTTTCCTTTGTTTTCAAACGTGAACTTTCTCCCAGTAATTCAGATGACATGATTTAAGCTGACATTAGTCACTTATGATGACTTACAGAGAATTTATCCATGAAAAAAAAGAGCCATAAATGGGGTAAGGAGTAACTTGCCATTTTATCACATGCGTACATTCACTCTCTTCTTGCCAGGCGCAGGCAAAACACAAAGGAACATTTCTCTTAATCTGGTCCCTTTTTTTTTTTTTTTTTTTTTTTTCTTTACAAATAGGCATATTTCTAGAATCCAGACTTGAAATTTGGCATAGCCACAACTCTGGGCAAAAAATATCCTTTGTGTTGCCCTTTAAACAAATAACTAATGTTCTCGCTTATTCCTTTTATTTTTATTTTTTTTTTCTTCTCAAACAAATCTGGACAGAAAAGCCTGTGAGCTCTAAATACCATTTGCTGTCTGCTCCAGTCCTTAGTGCTACTGTTACGACTGTAGCACTTAGGATGCTGCACTGAGGTTTCTGAAATACAGGCAGTGCCACCCTCCAGCTTGACGGGGGGTGGGTGGGAGCACATCAAAATAAAAATATGTGATCCTCTCCCTTCAGATTTGGAGCCTAAATAAGAGAAAAGTGCTGAAATAAACATTTTGATGGGGAACTGAGTGCACAGAAATAGTTAACAAAATAGTAACCATGATTGCCAGTACTCATAGTGTATGAGCAGCTTGACCTTTGCCAGGACTTTTGCAAGAGTTTTAAGGATCAATTTGAGGAAGAAAAATCAGGTAGCCCTGCTTGCATGGAGCCTTTTAGCAAAATGGGAAACACCATTAAGTGCTTGCTTTCAAACCTTGCATATGGGTGAGGGTAGCACATTGGACTGATATTAATACTTAGCTTCTCCAACATGAAATGACAGATTATAATTATGGGGGAAGCAAGCTGCAAGCAGATTGGAAAATCAGGACAAGCAGCTGATGTTTAATGTGACAAAGAAAGGGGGTGCTGGCAGCCAGCACAGGTATGCAGCGAGAAGACACAGCTATCATCCTCTCGGGTTTGCACTGGCACCAGAAAAGTTGCCTTCCACTTGTCAGGGCAGAGGCAGACCTGCTGTCATAGGGGTAGGCCTAGCTGAGAAATTTTAGTTGTACTGGCGAACTGAGAAGTTGTCCATCAGCAGCACCCAGGTAAAGAATCAACAAGCTTTGGATACAGACCACATGTGGATCCAAATTTAAGATCTCTGTTGCTGTCTCCAGACTGTTCGTCTCAGCCAACTCCACCCGAGCTCACTTTTCACAGCCGCTTCCTCTGTTTCTGCTCAGGCTATTTCAGTGTGTCTGGAGACAGTCCAGCAGCCACGTGACTTCCTCCCCAGCAAAACATATTATCCCGTTTCAGCTCAGCTAGGGTTTTTTTTTCCTCTCACTGACTTCAGAGCTAACCCTCAGCATCCGTTCTTGCCAGTCAGTAGGTTCAATATCCATATGGGAGCTCTGCATTGTATGGATGCACTGGGACTTAATCTACTGCTAGAACTGGACTTCTTGCAGTCAAACAATGAATGCAATCATAACACATTGATCTTTCCATACAAGCTTCTGCATGAGCATTTGCTTTTGAGGAAGTGTCCTGCTTTTGAAGATAGCAAAGGCACGTATTGTAAACAAACCAACAAACCCAAAGATATAGAAATGCACTTCAAATAATGCCTATCTATTATTGAGGGTAACTGTAATCTTACATTGTTTAACTGGTCTTCAGCTGGCTGAAGTGAAGTTATACATTAGTAGCTTAATCTATATTTACAGCTGACATTGCTTCCAGTATATTCCTCATTCTCAACTCAGGAAAGCTAATGAGCTGCAACCTTGCTATTCTCTCAGTAAGGTGTAGTGATGAGCAAGAAAGCAGGTCCAAGCAAGACTGTCTTTTGCACTGCAATTTTGCAGTGATTTTCTTTGGTGAATATGAAGGTTTCAGAAGAAAAACTTAAATATTTTACTAGAAATGTTGAGTACATTTCAATTTTATTTTTTGCCTACCTGAGTTAATAGAACTTGAATATGCTATTTGATGGTTTTGAACTGAAAATAAAACTGCTGTTGAAAAGCATGGTGCCGACCATTAACTGTGGTTTTCTATTAGCAAGTATTGATTTGGAGACAGATGGGCAGAAAGGCACCCTTCGAATTCTTCTATTCCTGTTCCAAGAACTTCAGGAAAACTCACTATCATTCTGATTGTAACTGTCCCTGACATTTTGTATCCCATTGTAGTTGCTGTTCTCTCAGGAATTTCTAGCTGCAAAAGCTGATGGTGGCCAACAGCAGGCATTCTTCCCAATGAGTTTTACAACTTCTCCCCTCCTTCCAGTACTTCAGGGCCCCTAGGATTCTGATTGTAACTGAGATTGGGATTTTCTGAGCAATAAGAAAACAAATGTCTGCTCAAACTAAAGCAGGGGCTTGCAAAAGGGCCTTGGGGAAGGGTTCATCTGGTCTCTAATTCAGCTTATGACTTGCAGTCATCGTTGTTGGTTGGAGGAGTTGTCTCTAATTTTCCATCCTTACCTCTTTCCAGACAAACTGCTATTATCCACTTGACAGATAGAGAATATATTGCTTGCTTCTCTGAGTCAGCATAACACGTTAATAGAATTCACACCTACTGCCAGTGTGTCACAGGGTGTGTTTCATACAGGATGCTTAGAGGATACAAAACATGCATAAAATGATAACCAGCACAGTAAGAGAGTTCCTGGAGTCAGATTCAGAAAAAAAAAGCCCAACAACTTCACTCACCTGAAATAATGTTTTAAAAAGATGATTTAGCATATATTCTTGAACAGCATTTGAAATACAAATTGTTTTGCTCTTCTTGTCACTCCCTGAGGTATTTCTGTAGTAGAAATTATGATATATAGTGCTAAATACACAGAATAATAGTGTTCTGAAATTAGGTCATCACATTCTGTTTACAGTATGTAGGCTGCAACAGTATGTCCTTTGGGTTTTGATTCTTTACAGCAAAAGATGCCTGCCATTCACACTCATGTAACAGTTTGCAAGTACAAATAAAAGTCAGATGTGGATGGAGTATTATGATGGCTTCTTCTCTTCAGGACTTGATGCACTGACATGTAAATAACACTGAAAGAAAAATATAAATCCAGACATTTGGTACTTACATATGTCTAATTGTCCAACATGTTGGATAAATATTACTAGAGACTCCTTTCAGTAAGTTATTTCTGTGGAAGATAATGGGTAATTTTACTACATTTGTTACTGCAAAGGCTACTTAACTAAATTGGTTATTACAAGTGCTGGGTAGTGAGCAATTAGTGCTTCATTTTGAGTCTTCTCAAATGGAATTAATCAGGCTTGCATTTTCTATATTGAAATTGTTGAAGAGAAGACTGAAAAGCCCAAAGCAGCTGCAGAGCTCCAAAAGAATGAAGGGCTGAACTTGCGCTGAAGATGTGATATTGCCCCAGCTTTGCTTCTATCTGTGAATACAACATCTGCTTTTGAGGAAGTGAAATGAGAAACTGCATAAATCAATGTAAAGATTGCTTCCATTTCTAACTGTAGTCCAGGGCATAGTATTTGTGAAAGATCATTGTCAGTAGGGTTCCATTACTAGCAGAGCACAACTTTAAACTCAACATAATTATTAATGAGGAGGCTAAAGGAGAAGATGTAGGAGATTATGTCACACTTTACTCATACTTTCGTGATAATTGCTAAGGTAAATGACATATTACTCGTCTGAGTACTCACTAGCATATCCAGTAATCATGATACATATATCTATGTATTATTAAATAAAATGTGCTTTTTCCCTGACAATTTTAAAATTATTGCTTTAAATAATTTTATTCTTTAGATTACTACAAATAATCTTAAATACTTGTAAATGTCCATTAGTCTCAGGTAGTATTCATATACTCACTTCCCATATGAAGTCATTATTGGCAATGCGAAGAAAAGAATCATGCATTTGTTACAATTAAACCCGAAAAATCCACCAAACCTTGTCATCAATAGCAAGCATTGTTGGTGTTTATTCTAAGCAGACATGCCATATGACAAATTCGTACTGAAGTATTTGGTGTCACCCATGAATTAACTTTTGAAGCAAAACCTGCTTTAACCCATCTTTGAGCTACTTATTCATCAGTGCTGCTCTGCTCTGGAAGCAAAGTCTCTATTCTCATTTCCAGTGTTTAGCCCTTGTGAGAACAATGGGAATCGATTGGGATGTGTCTCTTTCTGGAGTGCACCACATCAATTTTCTGCACATACAAAGTAAAATGATACTTCAGCTCTTCTTTTTAAGTACCATCTTGGGCAGAGTGGATAATTTTGAGACGCTGGGCTCATTGGAGGCCAGTGGTTTATGCCTATAGAGGTCCTAATCCAAGGACTTCATGCAGTCTGAGCAATCGTTGTTAAAAAAACTTAGCTTGGAAGCAAAGTGTAAGGGAAGAAAAACATGTACAGTTTTGCATCACGCGATCAAATGCACTTTAAAGGCAAAGTTGTTCTTGGTTGTGTCTAATGCTTATTACATATCAAGCAAATAAAAAACAACATCACCATGGTTTAAAATCTGCTTACATGTGTGCTCACATTACAATCTCACCCTCCAGGGAACTGTTATGTTTGCTTGAAAGTTTATAGCTCGCAATTACCAGAGCCCAATGACTTAAATTTTCCTAACTGATTTCCAGGAGGCCAGTTTTGTCTGCTGCCTCTTGACGAGCCACAGCATTCCAGCTCCCTCTTTAGACTGAAGACCTATATATACATAAACAAGTATCTCCAAAGTTGCCCTAAGCCCTTGGTGGAAGTGGTGGGATACTGAAAAATGGAAAAATGAGACATTTCATCAGCTGAATGGTTCACAGTTGTCTGTGCCTTTCATGTGGCACAGCTTCACCTTCTGAAAGTGGGAGGGCCAGGGCTCAAAATCTTCCAGCAGTGTGAATGATCTTAGAAAAAAATTTTGGGCCCTGCTCTGGGTGGTGCAGCATGAGACACTGAATTTCCATACTGTCTCTAAGGAGCCTGAAGTGATATCATGACTTAAGGAGAAAGGCAGGAATTTGAACTTCATTTTATCTGGGAAGATGAGCAAAAGGGGCATAATGATTATATGTATGTATTTCTTTGTATTTGAAAATAAACATTTCTGCTGTCTATGAAAACCAACCAATTAGATGGAACACTTTCCCTCCAGAAGTCTTCCCATATAAACTCAAGGCTGTAGGCTTCAGCTTGTAGCATTTACTTTCTTCCCTGGCTCAAATGATGGAAATTCATCTTCTGTTTTGTTTCTTTTGCCTGAAAACTAAGCAGTACACACAAGTCTTTGATCAAAACTGAATGCTAAAACCAATTCTGTCACTCCCTCTTTGCACGAAATAATGCTTACTCACAGAAATATTTCTTTTGAAGTTGTTCTGTAGATGCCAGAGAAATACATAAGAGTCTGGAGGGCTAAGAGATACTGTACTTGTTGAGAAAAGCCATATTCTGATGTCACCAGATATGGTATTTCTGAACAGTCTTTTATGTGGGGTTTTATTTCAGGGTTCCGTAAGAGGGTTTTTTTTTATATTGTTGTTGGTTTTCATTTATAAAGAGAACCTCAGGGATTCCAGAGGGATTTTTGAGAAGGGCAATTATGACTACTAAAGACACCAGTGGAAAGAAATACTGATTCACTAAACAATACAGTTAAAGACAGAAGACACATTAACTGTCTGCGTTTTCCTCCTAATATTCAGAAGACAAGAATGAGTATATCATTTCCAGAATTTTTAAATAGCTACTTATTTAGATCACCATAAAATGGCCCCATCCCACTTAGGATGCAAAAACCCAGTGATCCACTATTAAATGAAGCTGTTCCAGATAAACTGTGAGCCAACTGACCCTGGAAATTTAGTACCCGAGTTGCGTGACTCAAAAATCTGTTCAAAGCAAGGCATGGCTGCAGGCCTTGACTGTTGTACTTTAGTAACCATAGTAACATGGTCTCTGGAGACCTAATGCTAGTGAATTTTCCTTTATTTCAAGGAAGAGTAATAAGAGAAATGTGGCTTGGAACTTGTTCTCTCTCTTCCTCCCCGCGCCCCCCCCCCTCGTTCTTCCCCCAGCCCCCCTTATTTTTACTATGCCATGACCTTGACCAAAATATCTTTGAAGTATTTGCTGGCTGATTTTCTGCTATGGGACAAGAAAAAAAAAAAAAAAAAGAGGATATATAAAGGATCTTGCCAAAGGAAGTTCTATCTTCCTCAAAATATTTGCCTTCATTCCCAAAGAGAACCTCTTGACTAATATTTCAAAAACTTCTTAATGGAAGGAACTGATAACTTTCATCTCACAGCTACCACGGGCACTGAAATAATGTTGTACTTTCTTTGAACTGACAGATTAATTGTTTTTTGTTTCAGTAGCAGGTGCAGCTCTTCGTGAGTACATAATTGGATGTACATGTTTTTTCAAAGGAACACAGGACTCTGCCTGGTGCCAAGTTCTCTCTTTTTTTTTTTCTTTTTCTTTTACATTTGGGAAACACCCCCCACAATTTCATTTCTTAAGTACAATGCAGAAAACTCATGTAATGTTTTTTAAAAGCCAAATACAAACAAACAAATGTTTACAATATACTTCAGTCTGTCTCACATGTTTCAGCTATTATCCTGGATTAGAAATTCCATCTGTCATTGAATCCGTATGGTTTACCAAATGGCAATTTACAACCATGTATTTTTTGCAGATTCCAAGTTGGCTGTTTTTTTCTGCAAAAGTTTTAATGTCCACGCTAATGTCTCTGTGTCTGTGTCCCTGTGTGCTTGTCTAGGTGTATGCAAATTGATAAAAATTGTGATAGCATGCAAGTGGACGTAGATGATAAAAACACCAGTTGTACACAAAGAAAATAGCATCAACATTGAGCTGTGGGGTTTGGTTATTTCCTTGTCTAAATCCATGAGCCCTCTTTTAGGCTTCCCATTATTTCTACTGAAATGAGTAAAGTGAAACGAGGAGAGCTGCCTTTACTTCTCTGTGCTTCCCCTCTGTGCTTTTGGCAGACACTTGCTTATACTAGGAGTGCAAACTGCGCGGCTATGGGGGCTGGTCCAACTCCTCTTTCCTCTACAGGTTATCTATAACCCAGGCAGATGGCTGCTGTGGTCCTGACACAGCACACCAGTGCAGCCTCCCATTCACTGAGAACAAGAGAAAACTATTGCTGAGTATTATATTTCAGTAAATGAGAAAGTTTAAAATCATAGGTGGAGCTATATACTTTGTCGTCCTGTTGCATGTTAGACCTGGTACCTTAGGGAAAAAAAAAAAGAAGCTGGGAATAGTTTTCATTCATTCTCATGCACTGAGGCTGTCTCTCTCTCCCACTCAAACAAATCACTAGGATCCTGGTCAAAATAATGGAAAAATCTCTACTCAGTGTTACTATAAAGGGCTTGAGTATGGAATCGTGTATGAAACCAGAGAGATTTATCTGAGAGGTCAGAAGAGGTCCTTTCCCACTAATTTGCAATCACTATGACCCACTTTTGGGGTACCAGAGCTGAGCTAGCAAAACCCCTCCTCCTTTTCTCCAGCTGTGGTAAATTGATTAAAAAAAACCCAAATCTGATGCTCTTCAGAGTCCTCTATGCTATAGATGCCAGGTTTCTTACTGAACTGCACTTTCGGGTAATATTGAGAAAACAGAAAAAATTGCAGTCATGAGTAAGACTCACTGGTTATGAAGTTTTACTCCATGTCCAGCTCGTCTCCTTTTAGTGTGGTTGAAGCAGCAGGTTGCCCAGCTAAAATGAGGTTTAGACACATGGAATTTGTGTTAATCCTCAATAGCTTCATGTGGCTCCATAAAAGTTGTTGTTGCACCAAAGTGGGTTTTGCTTTTCCTGCCTGCAGGGCAGAACATCTGATTCCGTCTGCGTTCCAGGTCATGAAAACCAGGCAATGCTTACTTAAGAGATCTTAACCCAGAAAAAAACATGAGCATTTTGAGAACAAAACAAAAACAAAGCAGGGGAAGTTTGTCATTCTCTTCATCTACATACCTCCCTCGAATCCATATTCATTTCTGGTTTAAACACATGGGTCCTTGAGCGTTTCCCCCACTTCTTTCCTCTTGCTCTCTCTTACCCTTCCTTAATGCCTCTTCCAATCTTACAGAAGTGTCTGAACTCTTAGAAATACACATGGTCCCATTTCCCCTTCCCATTTTTTACAAACTGCTGCATCAGTTCCAGCCCAATTCTGGCTTTGTGAAAGAAAAACTTGCATGAGGAAAAAGCTGCTCACCTTCCAGTGTGGGGGAGCAAGTTTTCCATATTAAAGGTAAAGATTGATCTCTTAGGGTACATGTCTGGGCCTGAAGAGTATGTACTCTTACGTTGGATGAAGAAGATCCATTTTTGAATAGGAGTATTTATTTCTTGATTCATAAAAACAACCCTTGGCAAAGGCAGGTGCTCCCCCATTCATTTCCTACTGGTGCTGAAAATCTCCAGCTTGCCTGCAGGACAATGGGAAGCACTTCTTAAGGGTGTTCAGCATGATACTGTGTGAGATTCTTTGATCATATTCAGATTGTTTGATCATTTTCTAGGTCTTGCCAGCTATGGCTTGAGGCATTAATTTGCATAGGCTGAGAAAAGGTTTTTAATGTTCTTAACTTCTACTTGCCCCAACTGCACAGGCAGGACGGAAGGTCTTTGGAACATGCATGGTAACAGCCACAAACATCCACATGAAGAAGCTCCTTTAAATGTCCTATGGCTATCTATGGTGGAAATTTTTAGTTTGTTCAAATTAAAAGGCCTTCCAGATGTTAAAAATGTAATAAAATCCCTAACATCACATCACTGATGGTTTCATTGCTGTGAAGATGAGTCCAAAGAGGCGTGATGCCAAAAATGCTTTTTTTTCTCCACTTGACATTGGAAATGGTTATGACAGATACCATCTATGGTGACTCCTCTCAGCACAGTGAAAGGCACAGATGTGAAGATGTGGAAATATTGACCCATTGTCTTCTGGTTGGTGAGGTGCTGGGATGAATTTGGGTGAATTTGGGCATTACTTAGAGCAGAAAATAGCACGAGTCCAGCAATTCCTGGTGGTTGAAGAGTCATCAGGGGTAACTAGTGTTCAACACAAAGCCAACTAGGAAGAGATAACACTTATTCTGGAAAGGATCTGTATTTATGAAGCTGACCTGGAGCTGAACATGGTTTGCCCTTGACTATTCTTAGCAATTAGTAAGTACAATTAGCACTGAATTGATTGAATCAGTTGCTGCTCTTTCCAAACCTAGGCAAGACATTGCAGTCTCTTCACTAGATTTCTCCAGTCACAGCTTTTTTGAGGTACAGAGCATTTTGACATTTATGGTTCCACTGGGCCATGTTTTCCAAAGGTGTTCCACATTTGTGACTGGGGCCAAATGTTCTGAGGAGGTCTGCATATTGTGCACTGAACTCTTGAAATTCTGCCCACCATTGTCACAGTGGGAACAGGCTTCTAGCAGTCTTGGAAATCTGGTCCCTATTTGGGAACCAAAAAGAGAACCAAGCTCACAAAAATATGTCAGTGTATCTGGTTACTGAGCAGTTGAAAATCTGCCCTCATTGTGCTTCAGGATTAACTCAGGATTAATAGGCACATCAGTACAACAGTAAATAAGGGAAAGGTGAAGCAAGGATAATAATATAGCAGTATTTAATCAGCAGCTGTTTTGAACTGCAATCTCAAAAGAGCTCAAAACCATCACATGAAAGGATCATCTAAACTACCTTGGAATGCAAGTCTGCTGGGGTGAAGATACATTACTGAATCTTTATCAAGGGAAGAGAGGCAAAATGTCAGACTGCACGCAGCATGTTGGATCTTAATGTTTACGTCACTGATTTAATTTAATCCTTACTTTTATTTCTGGATTTCTCCGGTTGCTTTCCTTAAATCACTGGGTCTATGAATTAATTTAGCATTTTTCTGGACAAGACGTTGGTCTATATGAGTGAAGTATTTATTCCCTACTTTTTATATTAATTGCATTTATACAATTATGCAATGCATGTATTTCTATAGAAGCTTAAGAGAATAGCCATACTTAAAATACATATGCAGGTTTAAAGTCATAGCTACGACAGCACATGCATTTAATTTTCTTGTTGTAGATTATTATATAATTACCTCCATGTATCAATGCAGGTAAATTCAAAGCAATTATAATGGAATGTGATGCTTTAAATTAAAAGGGAAAAAAAAGTTAACATTTGCTATTAGACATTTAATTATATGAATTAATGACAAAATAAAATTTAAAGTAGATAATAAAGTAGTAATGTAATATGGTAGTTACACGGTAATTAGCTATCCTAACTTTTTTCCTTTTAAAAGGAAAAGAACATGTTCCAGATTGTTACTAAGTTTTTCATATTAGAAAAAAAAAAGGCTTTTCTACAAAATTTATGTCCAACTCTTTTTTTGGGTGATTATTTCATATTTATAGTATTCTTAAAATTATTGCATTTTATACCTCTTTGTTTTCCGATTATCTTTAAAAACTATTTTATTTTCTGTTCTTCAGTCACTGAATGGTTTTGCGTTGGTGGTGAGTGCAGATGGAAATATATTTTATGCATCATCGACGATTGTGGACTATCTAGGGTTTCATCAGGTAAATATATTAACAAATATTTAGAATACTTAACCACTGCCATTGTAATTACTTCCTTGTAGTCACTCCTGCTAACTGGCTTTCTAAAATGCAGAGCTGGGTTCTTTTGCTTTATCCTTCTCCTGCTGATTAGATGTACACTATTACTGAAACTAAGCTACTTACTGTGCCATTTCAGACTAATTTTCTTTTTTTTTTCTTTTCTTTTTTTTTTTTTTTCTGGTGATCTGACAGGTGAATTCCTTCTGATGTTGCTCCTTTTGTAAAGCTTTTGTTGACAGAAACATGATCTATAACAAAAATAAGATGTAGCTCAAAGTTTCCTTCCTATTTTGGTATAAAATGCTACTGTTCTAGCATTGTTATACTGTGTGTAACAAATATATTGTAAAGTCACAGAATAACGGAACCGTGTGGTTGGAAAGGACCTCTGGAGGCCAACTACTTCAACCTCCTGCTCAAAGCAAATCCAGTTAGAGCAGGTTGATCCAGGACGCATCTGATCAAGTTTTGAGTTTCTATCTGCCCTCTGGGGTTCCAGACCTATTCCAGTGTTTCACCACTCTGACTATACATTTCTTTTCACTTATATCAACTCCCAGTTTCCTATGTTGCAAATTGTGTCTATTGCTTCTTGTCCTCCCACTTTCTTCTTCTGAGGAGAGCTGGGCTTTGTTTTCTGTACACCCACTCACTTGGTTGATGTAGACAGCAGTAAGGTCTTCCTGAATTTTCCTTCTTAAAGCTGAACAAACCCTGTTCTTTTCCCCTCTCCTGATATGTCATGTGCTCCAGCCCTCTTAAATGTCCTTGGTAGCACTCTCCTGGGCTCGCTTTGGTATGCTAATATCTTTAATTTCCTGAAGTACTCAAAATTAGAGAGAACTTTGCCTTTGTTGAACTTCCTGATGTTCCTGTCAGCCCATTTTCACAGTCAAGGTCTGAGCAGCTGTCCTGCCCTCTCCAGTTGGCACCCTCACAAACCTGCTGGGGGTGCATTCTGTCCCATCATTCACTAATCAACAAATTAAATTAGGTTGGTCCCAGCATCAGTCCCTGTGGGATGCCACTAGTCACTGGCTGCCATTGGACTTTTTTATGACTCATGTTTGCATATGCACAAAAGAGTTCAGAATAAAAAGAATCATCTAAGGATGTAAAGTCAAAAATCAGCCATGAAAACAGGGGCCTCTGAAATACCTTTCCTCAAATAATTTTTGATCTGAAAGTATTTTATATCAGTCATTATTTAAGGAAAGTATTAACCTAAAGGTAAGTGTCTGCCCTACTACAAATTAAACATTTCTTGTTGTAATTTTCAGACTGATGTAATGCACCAAAACATATATGATTACATTCATGTGGATGATCGCCAGGATTTCTGTAGACAACTGCACTGGGCCATGAACCCTCCCCAGATGTTGTCTGGACAACAATTACAAACAGAAACAGGTGGGATTGTATATGTTGATTGGAAGCACAGGCACCACCATATAAAGTTAGAATTGCACTCCAGCTACACCTATGGCTGTTCCATGTGATATCTTCACTAGAAAGCTCCATGGTGGCCATTTATAATGTTTTAATCCCATAGATGACACTTCTTCCTGATTCTTTACATTTATAAGGTGATGTGTGATGCTGAGGTGAGAAAGTTGATGTCTCCTTTATTTTCCTTTGACTAAAAAGTACCTACAGATATTCTTATCCATGCGGAATGAACTGCATTGTTGTTCCTCCTATCAACCTTTTGGTCATACTGATTGGGACATTACTATTTCTCTTATTAATGCAAAAAAACCCCATGCAGAACATTTTTGTATAGTACTACAACAGCCACATCACTTTCCACTGTTTGTTTTCCCACATGAAGTTATATGGATAGGAGATTTCAGAGCAAAAGCAGGTATAGCAATGCATTTTTTCCATTAAGGCTGCATTCCCTAGGATAGCAGGTGGATACGTGTTCTTAATGTTTCTCCACATGAGACATTAAGCTGAGGTCACCACTACAGAAAATACAATGGGGTTGAAATGATAAACTCCTACGAATTATTGATCCCAGCAAAATGTATGCATCTCACTAGAAGGTGAGGAAATAAGCAAGGAAAGAAACTGAAGAAGCAGAGACTCCAGAAGGGGTGGAGAGAAACTTGCAAGCAATCCTTCAGCAGCATTTATGAAGTTCTCAGGAACACAGTCATAAAACTTGGGTAGAATTTCTTGCAGTTTCTCTGTTTTGCAAGAGTCTTACAGATTTGTGAGGAACTTTGCAAGATTGATAAACTCCTACGAATTATTGATCCCAGCAAAATGTATGCATCTCACTAGAAGGTGAGGAAATAAGCAAGGAAAGAAACTGAAGAAGCAGAGACTCCAGAAGGGGTGGAGAGAAACTTGCAAGCAATCCTTCAGCAGCATTTATGAAGTTCTCAGGAACACAGTCATAAAACTTGGGTAGAATTTCTTGCAGTTTCTCTGTTTTGCAAGAGTCTTACAGATTTGTGAGGAACTTTGCAAGATTTAGAAGGAAGTTCGCAGAAAACAAAAAAAATGTGCCTGAATATTTCAAACATTTACAAGTTACAAACATTTGGAAATTTTTTTTTCCTAATATATACAGTGGAGAATTTCAGTTCCTGAGTTCATACTTCTGCACAAATACTGGTGCCTTCTGGGAAATAAGCATATGCATTTGTAGTCCAAAACTGGAAAATGTGTCATTAAAAATCACGGAGGCAACAGCCGAACATTAGCTGATCAGCCACAGTTTGTATGTTTGTTTTTTTCTTGCATTAGCATATTTCTTTATATTATTCCTTTTTCTAGTGTATTTTCTGTGATCTCTGAACTCAAAACCAGAAAAAGCTGTTACCCTGCTTTGCATCACTAAAAATCACAAAAACTCAGTTAAAAGTAAAATTTTCTGAAGAAATTCACCTGGATTCTATTGTAGAGCTTTTCTTTTTTTTTTTCTTTTGGTAGAGCATAAGTATCTCTATATGATACAATTTAATATTTTTCCTTCCATACAGTAATTTTTGTTCAATTTCCATAAAAGCTTCTTCAACTGGCTACAGGACATTTTCATTCTTTCTTAGTGTGATCTGATATATTTTGCCTCCACTGTTGTTCCTAGGAGAAGAATATATTCTCAATAAATTGTTCAAAGCTCAAGAGAATGACAGCACAACAACAGATTATTCTTCCTTCTTAACTCGTTGTTTCATCTGTCGAGTTCGCTGCTTGTTGGACAGTACTTCTGGCTTCCTTGTAAGTCTTAACTTCCCTTAGAGAACTGTAGTCAGGACACGCTGGATTTTAATTGTTTCATTTGAAAAATATTTCATCATTAATATTGAACATAAATATTGTGGAGAGCCATGGACAGGACACACTTTTCGTATGTGGTGCCCTAACAAGAAACACCTAAAGATATTTATTGATACGTATAAAGATGATGGGAGAAAAGAAGGTTGTAGTATTTGAAATGTAAAGAATCTATGAACTTTCATGTTTTAAGCTGTTTTGGACAATCTGTCCTTGATTTGTACTGGGCACAAGGGCAGCAAGCCTTAGTTTCAATGATTAACATTTAAGCACAAAGTATTTGCTTTAAGGAAAAGGAACAATAATATTTTGTTTTCCCCTTTTGTAATGGGTCCTTTAATGCTAAAAATGAAAATTAGAAATTCTCTACATGCTCCTCAAATATGCTTACTAGCAGTGGCTCATTTCTAGAAACCACTGGCTTAGTTAAGACCAAAGCTGTTTCTTCTTATGACAAAGTACAGCACGGGCAAAGAAAATGAGAGGATCAATGAGACAGGGAAATGCAACTTCAGTATCAGATGCTTATTTGCTGGAAGGCTAAGGGTCTGAACAGCGGTACCAGTTAGTCATTTCTGCATCCCTGTTTTAATCTTGTAGCACTGGAAAATGCCCAAAACATTTTTCTGTAGTCATTTTGTGGTAGGTAATTTTTTTCACCAACAGGCAGCAGATGGCCATTAACTTGATGTCTGCCTTCTGATTATATGGAGATTTGAGGCAGGGATGGATGGTTCCTTCCAAGCCGTGTACTTGGTATCTGCCTATCTTGGGTGTATCTTCTCCCTTGGTGTCGGCCTGAACAGCCCTTGGATTGTGCCAGTTCATATACTTCCTATAGAAAGTGCAGGGCAAGAGGAAAGAAAGTCAGGAACCATCTCACTGGAGAGAACAGAGCATGGAAAAATAAAAAGTCCCAGCTTGAGAGTGAGGCACAGAGGAAATACCAGCATCCGCTGCCCATCTTGGCGAACAGAGTGCAACATGATGCAGAGCTTCTACTTTAAGTACACAGGAGACAAAACCCCCAAAATCAGCCTCAAATGTCTCATGTTACTGTTGATAGTACCCCTCTGAAATGGCACGGTTTAAACTGTATGAAGATAATGGAATTCCTGGTTTTAAAATGTTTATATACTTAATGCTTAAGATTTTTAATTTATTTATTTTATTTTTTTTATAACAGACGATGCAGTTCCAAGGCAAACTAAAGTTTCTTTTTGGACAAACGAAGAAGTCCTCATCAGGAACAGTACTGCCACCTCAGCTGTCCTTATTCTGCATTGTGGTACCACTTCTGCTCCCTTCTGTGACGGAGATGAAGATGAAAAGCCTGCTTGTGAAAGCAAAACACAAAGCTGATGATGCAGCAGCAGTGAATACAAAGTATTTTCAAATCAATCTTTTAGCAGTTAGTAAAGCATACTTTAGGCTTTGTCTTTATTAAGCATGTAAAGAGCACAAATCAGGCGAAATAACTCTCCATTAAAAAACTCTCTTAGAAAAGTGAATAAATTATCTGAGTTTAACTATATAATACATAGTAGCTATTTTATAATATGACATGACATGAGGTGACATGACATAATAGAATAGAATATGTAGAATGTATAATATATCTTACTTTATATGTAATGTATATCAAATATTATACTACCTTATAGATAGTTTTACATAAAAGCTGGAAAGTAAGGGTATCTTCCTTGCCTTCAGAAGTTACCAACACAGGAAGTCATTCTACTAGTTGCAAAAGTGGAAAAGAAAAAGTATCTTTACTGAGACTTTTGGTATTTCCATATCTTGTGATAGCAAAATTATTTTGACTTGGGTATTTTGGTAGCAAACAAAGGAAAAGGAAAACTTTAGAAAGCTGAATGTGCTTGTGAGAGTCCAATGAGATGTTTTTGGTGTGTGTATTTATCTTACAACAGAAGGCTTATGAACACGAAAATCTACAATTGCACTAAATGGCCTGGGGCTGATCACTCGGTGGCAGTCACAGAAGATCTGGACAGATTGTGTTCAGACTCATTTCCTTGAAAACACTTATTTTCATTACTCTTCTATGATTGAATTGTAGTTGATGTTTGGGGCTAGGATTACGTTTTCCCTTATTTGGTTAAAGACAACCTTACATCAATGTGGTCCATTGCTGTGAAGCAAAATGCTCATCAGTGTGACTGACAGCATCATAATTTGGCTTTTAATTAGAATATGCTTGTGTATGTGTGGATTTACTATCTAGTTGTGTAATATTGTTTTACCACATAAATCCTTTTGACACAAATTAAATTACTGCAAGGCTGATGTAATGTACTATGCAGGCTTTTAGAAGAGAATTGGAAAGTCATCCCCACTTGCTAGTTTTTCAATGGCCCAGGTGAAATTGGTTGATGATCAGAATTCAGCTCCTAGAAGAGAGGTGCTTTGCTTAAGTTTTACTAACTGACTGGACAGTGGCCAAGGATTTGACAAGAATCAAGTGGGCATTTAACTTCAGTGTTCTCTTTAATTCAGGCCTGGAGCACGCTGGCCAGGGATGGCATGAAAATTTATATAGTAATTTCTTTTCTGATGGTCTTAATAAAGGAAAAAAAAAAAAAAAGTAAAGCAGCATTATGGACTTTGCACCCTTTCCAAGCCGTAATATGCATTTTGAACTAAAGACTGGAAGAAATTAATGCAAATCCTATGATGATGATTGCAAACTGAAGTCACGCTAACTCTTAAGCGCACTGCTGGTCAGGGTGATGTATGTACCGTGAAGGTACCTTGAGTAGGCAGAGCAGAATATACAAAACATTTCTCTCAATTCAAGCTGAATCTTATTCCAAAAATAGTAATTTGTGAGCAGAATATTCCTGAATAGAAATATTCCTCATAATTAAATGCAGTCATACACAAGTTTGACCAAACAAATCATGCAGGAAGCAGATAATTATTTAGTGTTGGTTTCTATATATTTAAACCATAAGTCTTTGCTGATGGCCAAGAGCTTGAAGATCACATCTTTTAAAGTTTGTGGTTTTACTGTGTCGTCACTCACTGACAAGGAATTTTCCACATTTTCTGTCCTCTACAGCTCCAGTTCCAAAGGTAATTCAGGTCTGTGTGAAGCAGAACTATATGGAAGAAACAGTCATCATCAAGATGCAGCTTTCACTAATGTGTTACAGATTGCTGAAAACCAAATCAAAGGTGTGTCTGCTAAGTACTTGGGTATTGCACCCAGTTTATGGAGAAAGAATCTTGTCTTAACTCCTGTTAGGTCTCCCAGGTTTTGGTCCCAACAATCTCTTTTTTCTTCTCTCTAAAATCCCTTCTGTAAAAAAAAAGATGCAAAACCCAAATAAAAATAAACAAACAAAAAACCTGACCACTTCACAAAACTATACTGAATTTTGGAGTGGGCAGAAATACCACGAAAGTGAGTTTACAGATATATACACAATCATAGTAAACGAGAATAGTCCAAGTATGCTTTCCTAAATATGACAGCACTGAGTTAAAAAAGATTATGTGGAAGCGTTAACAATAAATAACCACAGGTAGCCCTCTCTGAGGAAAACTGGATAATGTTACAAATGCTAGTTTTTCCCAAAGATCAGAAAGTAGAGGGAAATTAGAATATATTGTCTTTAAAAATCTATTTGCTTGCATCTTTGACTCATGCTTTCCCAGTGTTTGCTGTGGCAATATTATGAGAGTCTATGCTGTAATTCATGTTTTACAATCAATTAAATGTTGATGGTGAGTCTACGCCAATAGGTAACTTCTTGAGTAGAGTTGTACTCAAGCTTCTGTCCTACCTGCTGGAAACCTTTAACTTCTTTAAAACCATTCTTCTGTCATAGGCCCATTTTCAGGAACATTTTATTGGTACAATATGATTAACTGAAAAGGTGTTTTTAAATAGTGAATTAATAATATTGAAAAATCCTTCGTTACAGTTCACTTGCTTCATTAGGCTTTTCAAATTTTATTTTTTAAATGTAATTAGCCTGGTTTTGTGACATGTTTTAGCTTGTACTTTCCTATGCTGATGATTCCAGGGCAGCAAAAAACCCCGTGAACATTCCCTTATAGTTTAGGTAAGAAAAAATACTAAATACTGCTTGTATTAAAATAGATTTTCTTTTAAATTGTGTAGCAAAGAATAATGGAGAAAATGGCATTTCTCTAGTCAAAGTACAAACAAATGAAGATCACTGGGTCTGGGTTCAAGCTAACACTCAACTTCTCTATCGAAGTGGTTGTTCAGAATATGTCCTTGCCCAACAACAAATGTTAAAGTAAGTATATTTTCCAATATATTAAAAAAATGTTCTATGTTTCAGAAAAATGTATCCTTTGTGTATGAGACCCTTAAAAGGACTGTAGTGACCTAAGAGGAGAGCTGAGTGAGAAGGATTTAATTTACTTACGAAACTGAAATCCATTTTTGTCTTGGATCATATGAAATGGCTGTTATAATCCCAAACAATATTTATTTATTTTCTGCAGTCCTTTTTTCTTCTGAAGTTGAGTGTACACGCATACTTCAAAACCAAAATGCTTGGTTATTAATATGTTTTTACTTTGCTGCACAAAAATGTATTTTGGGGTTTTGTTTTACTTTGCAGCTGAAACTCTTTGCTTATTTAGTGTGCCTTTTTTCCCCCTACTTTTTAACATTAGAATTTGTTAGGCTTTTAAAACAAATTCTGTCTGGATGACAGTTGAGCTCATGTTTTTAGTTATGGATGTTCCACATACTGAATGCTCATATTCATTGTATGTTTCTAGATAGATACATCTGTAGGCTCAGCCTTGGAGTAGAAGCTAATCTCATAGATTTGCAGTAAAAGAGGACCTCTGTGCTGCGTTTTTCCCTTTCCTCCTAAACAGGCTTTTCTGCCTTCCCCCATGGGATTGTCTGTTCTAGTTTCCATGGGCCTTATTGAGATGTCTCTTCAAGCTGGTCTGAGGAAAGAGTTAAGAGAGTGGACTGAATGACCAGGAGCCAGGAGGTGTACACACCCACAGCCCAGTGGAAAAAATGTGGCCTGTTAACACTCTTTTTTCATTTAGGATGCCTTGCAGGTGGAAGAACTAAATGATAGAGCAGATATCCCTTGCAGGCAGTGTATCTCCCAGCATTCCCATGAATAGGAGAAGAGCTCCCACCTGAGCATGCTGGAACTCTTCACCTTTACTGGGACAGCACAACCAACGTCTTGCCACATGAGGAAATGAATTTGTATTAAGAAACAGATTAAAGGAGCTGTTTCTTGTATCCAAGTCTCTATTTTTAAATTATTTTTTGTGTAATTACGCATGACCTTTGATGCTTATCTAGTTACATTTTTACTTTCTGAGTGGCAAAAATCCTTCCTTTGCACTTGATAGTTCCCGCAAACTCAAGCGTTGCAGGAGTTGGCCTTGGAGATAATATTCAGTTCTGCTCTCCTGATAGGCTTCATCTTTACTACTATTTTTTTTATTAAAATGTGTCTTGGACACAAGAGGTAAATTCTTCACCACGAGGACACTCAAATATTGGAATAGTCTCCCAAGGGTAGTAGTGGATTCCTCCATGCTGGAAAGTTTTAAGTCTCAGCTTGACAGGGTGCTGAGCCATCTCATATAAACTACAGTAGTGCCTAGAAAGGTTGGACCAGATGATCCTTGAGGTCCCTCCCAGCCTGACATTCTGTGATTCTGTGCTGTCTTCCTGGAAACATACATGCTTTTGGAGACTTTTCACTGGATACTATTTCACTGTATAATTCTCCATTTGAGGCTCTAAGCTTTTGTGACTACTGCATTTTTTTAACCCATTGCTTCCCAATGAGACCATTTACTGAGAAACTAGTCCTGCAGAAAACTTGTTTCATGCCATTTCTATCTCAAGACTATCACTGATAACAATAACAATTTTTACACAATTTTTAGCATAAAAATATTTAATACCTCATGGAGAAAAAAAAAAAAAAAAGAGAAAATATTCTTCTTTCTTGGTGTACTTTTATTAACAGTGGGACGTTCTCTTTTTGTAACAACATAGACTCCCTCTACTGGAAAATCCTGTATTTGCACATTGAGTCCATATTCATGGAAAAAGTTCTTAATAAAGAGCTAAGAAAATTCCTCGTAAAATCCTTACTAGCTCTCCAGGTTTTCATGCTTGGTGCCTTTTTGAGATAACCACTTCTTGTTTGGAGAGGGAATGGGGTGGTTTTGTAGCACTGATCCTGCCTAAGAATTAGCACATTAGTGAATTCTAAAGAAATACTGAACCTGAAGATTTGGATGTCAAGTTCTGAAAATTTTCTCTGCCAGAGTTCTTCACTAACGTGGAGCACTTCAGCTGGAGATAGAAGAAAATGAATTCACTGGACATCTATAGGAAATGAAAGACAACATAAATAAGTTAAGCATGAAAAACAAACTTATGCCAAATATGAACATCTGTGACTGTTCTGGACACTTAATTAAGGTGTTTTATTTCTTCTAAACTAGCTCTGCATTCTCAAAATGAAAGACCCCCCCACAGTTCTCCCTCAAATAACTTGGATCAGAAAGTTCTTATGCATCCAAATAATTCCTTGTTAACAAAATACATCTCATTTAAGATACTCTTTGCATTTTACCTCTACCTACCGTCCCAAAATATGATTTAGAAAAATATTAAGGCAAGAACAAAAGTGTAAGATAATTACCGTACGGTATTACCATATTTAAGGTATTTCTAAACTGTGCGCCTGACATGGAAGAATAAATGCATGCCAGAATTTAAATGAAATGGTGCCATAGAAAGGTAGATGTGCACACTCATTGACACCTGGATGCATGCACAGTTTTTTTCTCTTGGACAAATGCAAAGGTTTTGTTATATGGACAAGACTGTGAGAGCATCATATTAAGAACAAAGGATTGCTTGAAATGTATGTCAAGCCACTCTGTCTGTATCCCAGAAAACATCCATTTAGAAACCTCTGATTGATTTGTTTTCTCTTTTCTTATTGAAAGGGAAGAAGATGAACAACTGAAGATACCAAGCAAAGGAAACCTGGAGGGAATTCCCTATAACAGTGCCATTGAAACTCTGGGACAGTGGAAGCATCTTAACTGGACAGCAGTAAAAAATGAACAGGATAATGTAAAAGTGAAATTTGAGCCTCATACAAATGGTGAGTGTTTTATGCAAGAGGAATCTCTCAGTTCTAACACATCAGTTTTAGGCGTTCAAAACAACTGCACCACAAACAGCAACTGGACTTTAAGAAACTCAAGCTCTTGTTCTACGAGCCAGCGAATGAGCACTTGTTCAAACAGGAGAGCTGGACCATTCTACAGCAGAGACCAAAGTTTCTTAAATTTAGCATCAACTTGCCCTTCCCACTGGGGGAGCACAGAAAGCTGCCAGTCTTACTCGGGCGTACAACAACGTTGTGCAGAGCACTATGCAATGGACCATCTGAGAATGCAGAGACCCTTCCCATCCTCAGAGTCCCTCTATGATGCAGCCTTTCCTGTGGAGATGCCTATCAAAACGGAATACGATTCCGATTCCGAAAACATCGCTGATAATTACCTGACGCCGCAGAACGGAGCCTGGCCGGAAGAGAACAGCTTGGTGAGGAGGCAGGTGTTTAGCTACCCCAACAGAGTGCACCTCAAAACAGAACCGGACCTCTGTGAGCCAGCCTCACCTTGTCAGAAGCCAAGGCACTGCCTTTACACGCCGCATAACTGGCAATGCATTGTAGCCAACCACCCCAACAACCTAAACCTGAACAGACCTTGCAGGGGTTCACGTGGCAAAGAGGTGGCCCCGTTTTGCCCTCAGAACTCCTCTGGGTGTTTGGAAAGCACGCCTATCCCACCACACACGGCGTGCTATGGCCACTTCTACAGCTCCAGCCCAGGGGAGGAGAAAGAGCAGGATCATGAGGTTTTTAAAATGCCATGTGAATTTAAGAACCCCTGCTTTGTTCAAGCAATCAAGCGTGAGCCCCTGGATTCTCCACCATTGTCCAACAGTGGACAGAACAGAGTGCACGCAAGCTTCCCCGAAAATATGTTAGCAGGTCCTGTGCCTCATAAAACCACTGAATGTGCATTTTTACAATAGGTTTTATAACATTTGGAATATTTATAATGTTTAAAGCAAGAAGTTGTAGATTCTCTTCCAGTTGGGTTAAACGAGTTACTAAAATTAAAAGCCAGTGGAAAGATTCTGAGTGTGTGTGTGCATCTGTGTGTGAGAAAAAACAGACACAGACACACACACTCTTCACATCCCATCACCCTCCCAACCACCCACCCTCCCTTCTCTTTGTGATCTTTGGCAAGAAAGAAAGATAAAACCTCAGGCACACAAAATCAAAGAAATCATTAGTCACTGCACAGGTATACCTGCTGCTTTGTCTTTATAATCTTTCCTGTCTTGTCTACAGTTCATTACCAATGTCCAGCTATTTCTGTTTCCTGCCTTTTTTCTGTTTGTTTTTCTCAAGCTGGTGTGATGCCTCTGTGCAAAGAGAAAATGTTTATGGTCTCTGGAGTGGCCATAGGAGTTTTTGCTTTTTTTTTTTTTTTTTTTTTTTTTTTTTTTTTCTTACTCTTAATAAGAGGCATCAACTATTTCTTTTTCCCAACATTAAATTTATCTCAAAATTAAATTGATTAAATTGCAACAGGCAAGGGCTTCCCAACACAACTTCTTAATTTAAAAAGATAGCATTAATTAAAACAAATTACTTTCACAAAAACGCATTAGAAATTATTTCACTTCAAACTAAAGTTCTTCCCAAGTTTCCTTCATAAAACGAATTTTTAGTACCCATATTTTTTCCATTTTTAAGTGATCAGCCTTTCATGTTGCAGTTTGAAAGACTGAACAACGAGATGTTCCCCACTTCCACAAATGAGTTACAAAGCACTGTCAAAAGTGCAGGAGAAGAAAATATTTCTCCAATTGTTTTCCTTGCTGTCATTTGCAACATTAACAATGGAAACACACTTTTTTATTTGATAGTATCTCTTTGACTTGTTAGACATTGTCATCTGACATCAAAACCAAATCCCCTGAGATATGTTATTTTCAAAAGCAACCTTGTTTAATTCCCAAAAGAAAATCCTAACCTCACCAAAAGCTCATTGGAATATGCGTACATTTCGTAAGCATTTGGTGCCTTTGAAAACAGTTCCATTTGCTTTCCTCCCAGCCAGTAATTTATTTCTAAAAAAAAAAAAAAAAAAAAAAAAAAACGTAAAAAAAACCCAAAATTTTTTTTTTGGGT
>NW_009952580.1:93359-100507 GCF_000747805.2 Chaetura pelagica | reverse complement strand
TCTCCCCCCACGAAGATAATTTTTTAAAAAAAAAAAAAAAAAAAAAAAAAAAAAAAAAAAAAAAAAAAGTTAAAAAAATCCACAACTTTCTGTTTTGGTTTTTGTTGCTGTTGTAGTTTGACTCCTGCACTATTTTTTGTTTTAAAATTGCACTATTTCAACTTCTTATCAACTTCACCTAAATGAAAACCACATCATTTAAAAAAAGCTTAGATGTATATGTGCTTTTTGAAAGAATCCCTATAATGAATGTTTTCTTTTTCAAAATGTTATAAATAATGTTAATGTCTTCATTTCTGTATCTACTTGGGCATGGCTTTACATGCCAAAAAAGTGACAAACTTTTCCCAAATGTTATAAATATGTGGGTTAAAAGTAGCTTTCAGGTAGGGGAATGGCTCTGCACCTGGGAGGCTGCTCTCCTCCAAGACTGCCTTTGATAGAAATTACTGCCTAAATGTTAAGAGTTGGCAGACGTAAAGATATACATTCTTGGCGTGTCAGTTAAGGGGTTTTGAACAATAGTTTGCTCTGAAATGCTGCACTTTACACTGAAATGGTTGAGATAACGTGCACCTTTTGAACACTGTCCTGCAGAAGGAAGTATTCCCAGCAGAAAGGCAAGTGGACAGTAAAGAAGTGCAATAATGTCTTACTGTAGCTCAAGTCTGCCACATTGTAGCTGACCATACCCAAGTCATGATAACACCCCTTTTTTTGTGTGTCTGAGGTAAATCAGCTCCCTATTGGCTACATGTTGCCTCTCATTTGGCACAGTCTTGATATCCTTGGCTTAATACCCTTACCCATGGGTGCAAGGCAACATCAGCCCCGTCTCAGAGGTGAGACTGTAATGGTGGAGCTTACATCACTCTCTGGTACACTACTGTTCGTGTCACATAGATTTAATCCCAACTGCAAAAACATTTCTGAGCAAGCAAACTAGGTACACATGCAGAGTGAGACCGTCAGGTATAAGTGACACTGCACAACTCTGCCTTGTTGATTCACTCTCTACAAAAATCAGAATAGCAATTCCTTTTAGACTCTCTCAGAGGCCATTGCTTGGTGTGCAGTTGTGGAATGTCCCAGTGTCAAATGCTCTGCTGTGACAGCACAACCATGGGTAGGGATGTGCTATGAACCCTGTAATATTCTCCAGCCCAGCTCCTTCTGCAGCTGCCTGGCAGAAATGGGATAGTGTGGAGACAGGGTAGTGTAGGAATAGATGGCTGGGGACAAATGAAAGATACACAAGCATGACTGCTGAAAAGCTGCTTGTTTAATTCCATGCTTCAACTCATTGTCACATCCCTCTGAATGAGAGTACCTGGGCCTGGTCTTACACCAGTTTGCACCATCATATACATTGATGCAACATGACTGTTAAACACTGTTATCATCATCTGGACATACTGGTGTCAGTTTGCATGGATGTAAGTTGTCACACCAGGTGCAACTCTGTAGAGGATTGTGCCACTGATTCTCTTGTGCTTAGAAATACTTCCTGGCATGACTACAGTGGGAGAATGATACCAGCCAGATTTCTTTCTTCAGTGTGGAATTGACTTACACTAACAACAGAAGTTCTCTATAGATCTCTCTGTTACAGAATAAAGACTATTTTGTTGACAGAATTCAATCTATTCTAAGGATTTCCTGGTTTATTTCAGTTGGGATGATTTTTCTTATGGTCCAAACAAACCCAGTCATATTTTATGCATCTTAATTGATATTACAGAGGTAGATGAAGCTTCTGCATGTAAGAGAATCTAATCCAATATGGGAGATGTATTGGCCACTTCCTGGGAGGATGGATAACTCAAAACTGAGGTGTTACCCCCCGCTATGTAAATGCAGTCAGGTTTGCTTCTTTGTTGTTCTGTAAAGTCTGAACCCAAGAAAAACACAAGTATCCTATGTATCATGTTTGAATTTGGCCCACTTTGTGGTTAAGTTGTTATTCCAAGTTTCACATTTTAAAAAGGGGCATCAGAAAGAATTCTAGTCTAAGTTAAAACACACATGCAGCAACCTCTTAAGAACTGCGTTTTTAAAAAGACATCAGCAGCTTACCCTCTTTTTTGGGCAACTGACAATCATTAACCACTGCTGACAGCTAGCAGAGTACTTGCTAAATCACACCATTTTAAAAGAACAAAGGAAACAAACACTAAAAATTAATTTCTTGCTATCTGCTTATGAGACACAGATATTCCTTCATCCTCTCCACACAACATGTGCCCTGGATTGCATCTGGACTGAAATCTGACATTGCATTGTACCTTGTTAAATTGCCACTGATTTAGTCTTGTAAAACATTTTAATTTGCAGACATTAATGATTCCCTGACATCAATCAGTAAATAGCATGGAAGACTGAGCAGTTGCTTTAAATTGTTACGTTTTCTTAGCAGTTGTTGTTGCTTTGATATTACTTTTAGAACTAGCACTGAGAAGTAGGGTTTCAGATACTTTAGTCACTGGTGTTTAGCTCTTATCCTTACTGAGCTGTCATTTATACCCCTCAAGTGCCACCCTAGAGTCTGTTTTGGAAGTCTCCCAATGCACTAATTGTAACAAAAAATTCAAAAATTATTCTTGCAGAAGAAATGCATTGTCAAATGCCCACCTGATATGAACTTGGAGCATTCAGACTGAAAGAAATGCCTTTCTTTTTCCAGAGCGTGCCTCTAACACCTGACCGATGATAGCATTCATACTTCTTCAGCCATGGACTCTCCAGAGGCTGAGATGGAATGAACTCAGGAGTTCTGGTGTTTGGGGAGGTTAACTTTTTTGTATGGAAGGTGAGCAGTTCTAAAAGCTCTGAAAATGTGTCTTCCTCTGACATGTCACTTGGTGCACAGACAGTAGAGACTATGCTAAAGCTGCTGCTGAAGGTATTACTTGTCTTTACTGAGAATGTGGCCTGATTTTAGCTGTCAGTGGGCAGCTGCTGAGCACATTACAAATACTAGTCCAACTGATGTACACTATTATAAGACACTTTTTTTGCTGAAAATCAACTTGATTTTAGCTAAGGGTAAACTTGTGCAGCAAAGTTTCCTGCTGCTGCTAAGGTTTGCTGGGATGCAGTTACATCAGTCGCTGAAACATGAGGCAGACCTACACTGTAGGTAACACTAGCAATAATTTATATTCACTTTAGACTCTTTGGATACAAAAGTAGAGCTTTGTTTTGAAAATCTGCAGTGAGGGCACCTGTCTGCAAAGGGTAAACTGCTTTCAGTTGGTCCTTAGTTTGGAGATTTAATGACTGAAAGATCAAGGGACAGTCCCTAAATTTGCGGTAGATATGACCGACTTCCTACTCCTCGATTCTAATACAGTGGTGTGAAGTGTGGCTGTTTTAATTGCCTTTCATCAGAACACAGTGATGTATTCTTAAAATCCTCAGAACTGTGTCTCCTCTGGATGGCATAGGGCGGTCTGACATTGGCACATCAGCCAGTTCAGTGAGACTTTAGGTGCTGATCCTTTGATACAGTATGGTCTTGAGATTGACAGGGCATGTGCAATTCTTCTGGAAATTCCTAGTGCTTAAATTACTTAACTGAGAGGCAATAAGCCTGAGGCAAGGAATATTCTGTGGGTAAGATTAGCTTCTGCTGCCTAGAAGCCTTTCTTAAGTCCAGTTTAAAGCCTTGCTGGAACTTAGGTAAAACAGCCTCACTCAATGCAGTTATTTCAGAAAAAAAACCCCACACATTAATTTGTCTTAATGATACGTGATGTTTTAAGTAAGAAAGTTAAAAGACAGCATTTGCCCTACCTATGAATACACTGCCTTAGGTAGTGGGAAAAAAAATAACATATTCATTTTCTTTCATCAGCATCATGTAACTAAAAAAAGCATTCTCAGAATGATGGAGGTATAGAGCTGTTGTTCTATTTTTCTTGTAATTTCTTTCTGCTTTCTTCCTCTCTTTCTCTCTACTGTCTTAGTGTAAACATAAAAATGGACAGACTTTTCTGATTATATTGAGACAAAACCTCTAAACCTAAACTGGTTAGTAGAAAATTTCTTGCTAGAAAAAGGAGTTTCTTTTCCTGCGTTTCTTTCTCTAAAATCTTGTAAAGTTCTATATGAAATCTTGTTTCACAACTGAAGATGACTTCTGTAACATACGTAGTAAGCAAATAAATTCTGCAGGTGGCCATGCTCAGCTTGTAGTCACAAGGGTTTTTATCTTGATGAAGTAAACTCATATGAGAGGGCTGCCAGCAGCGTATGTTCCTAGACATCACCTAGACACTACACAGGACACTAGACTCTGGTAAATACATCATGTTTGAATACACATGGCATACATTCTTGTCATGATAAAAACATCTCCCTCTCACGCTATCAGAAATGCTTCTGAACAAAATAATCAGTGACAAGCTGAAAAATATACTAAAACCACAAAAGTATTTTTTTTAAAAAAACAACAACAAATGTGAAGATTCAAGCACTCCTCTGTGCTTAGGCAAAGACATTCTTTGGGTGGAGGTTTGGAGGGAAAGTAAAAAAGATTGTGAAGGCAAATTTTGGGGAGGAAAAAGAATACCTTGATTGATATATTGCTATTAAGGTGTAATTGTGACTACAGCATTAATTCCCCACCCACTGCTGTGCTCTGAATTAATGTCTTTATTTTTTCTGTAGAACTGAATGTGTAAGTTTTTAGGCTGAAAATAATTTCTTGAATACAAGGATGGAGGTAATTAAATGCTAAGTTGTATTTCTCAGTCAGACTGAACACATCATTCTAGGAGGCATGAAGTGCTCCTGCTCCTTTTCTGGGGTTAGGAAACTGGCAAATTCAGTGCCTGCATTAACTCTCTTGCTCCTGGTCATTGTAAGGCAGTCATGCTCTAACTGTGTAGTCTGAGGTTCCTTGGGATTTCCTTGATGCAACAGGGCTCCAGGGACAGCTGTAAGACACATAAAGCTTCCAGTTTGTATTGGTGGAATCACGGTATTCCAATTATTAATACAATAATGTGGCAGAAATATAATGGAAAGAACATCAGCTGCTTAGCTAGTCTCAGTAATTGTACCTAACTAATTAAAAGACTATGTTAAAAAGAATCAGGTTAAAAAAATTTTGCACAGGAGGGTGCCATAGGAATTGCACCACTGCTCTGCCTCTTCTTAGGTCACACATTGGTCTTTTTTTTTTCTTTTGGACCATATGTACCCTCCCTTTGTTAATTTAAAAGGTGAGGTAAGGAGAGGCAAGCATCAATTGCTGTTTTTTGTTTTCTTTTTATTTTTTTCTTTATAAGAATGAACTTCAAAAGAATCCAAAGTTACCTCAAATCTCAGTAACAGTATTCAGTTTTCTTTCTACTCTTACCATAGCCAAAAAGATTCCTCCTCTACATGGTCAATAAACTTCCCTCTTCTGAAAGTATCCTTCCTAATACCCCTTCCCCCCTACACAGCTTCTTAACAAAACCAAAGAACACTTTTTTCCATAGAGGCAATTGTGTCCATAAAAAAATCCCCAAACTTTTCATTTTTCTTCCTCTGGCTTTTCTTCCTTTTTGATGTTACAGGATGGTAACATTGTAGCCTCCACGTGGTTTATGCTTATTATGTAGAAATCCATCTAGTGCTCTTCATTAAGATGTAGGATTGCTTACTATATGATTATCTGGTATTATAGTGACAAATTTAGTTCACAAGTGCTGTTTTTTGTTAGTTTCTTCATTTTCTGTGTCTGTAGATTGATTCCCTCTTTGGGCATACTTCAAGAGTTTTGTCCAAAGAACAGTTAGGCAGAAGTGCAATCCCCCATTTTCCCTCTGCCCTCCTTAATAAGACAGTGGTACTCACTGATCATATTTGTACTCCTAAAACAGGAAAAAAAAAAAGGTCACTTTGCTGGTAAAATGTCCTCTGTTCAGGCTATACAACCAAGAAACTCTGAGCTACCACAAGCAGTTTAGTTCTGCAAGGATATATATATACACACTCTGCCAAATCCTCTTGTGTTTAGACCTGGTCTCTCTTCCAAAAAAATCAATGAATCAGTTTTCTCCTTTCTTTGCCTTCCTCATTTTTTTTCTATGTGTTTATTCTTTCACTGTGCAATTGCACTTTTAAGTGTATTTTTTTTTTCTTAAAAAAGGAGTATGGAAGCATTACACAACATGTACAATGCAGTGCTTTCAATTAGTCCATTTTAGAGTTTGACATTAAAGCCACAAATAATTGTCAAGTGTTTTAACGTGACGCCGCGTGAAGGCCTCTGACTCTTGCAGAAATGACCACGAAAAATACCAGTAGAAATAACACCATACAGCAGGAAAAGGGGTATAATCTGACGACAAAGTCTGCTCAAAGTGGAATATTAAAAGCACCGTTCCTTCTCCTCCTGAGGAAACAGTGGAGCACAGGATTAAAGGACAGGTGCATGGAGATCCACCAGCAGATGTGGCCTACCTGGCACTGCACGGTTCCCGCAAGTGAGGGCAGATTTCTGGAGAGAACACCCAACCACCCAAGCACTCTTCGGAAACGTACCCGTTTGTGGACGCCAGGCGTGTGCTGAGGGATGTGACGTGGCTCCTTGGCAGGCGTTCCGGACACTTCCACAGCTGCAGGTGCCCAGCAGCTCCAGCCCCACAGCCCCTCCGGGCGGGCCGGGCCAGCCCAGCCCAGCCCAGCCCCTCCTGCCAGCGCTGCACCAGTTAACGAGATCACCGCCGCTAACCGGTAACCCAGCCCACCGCCACTGCTGCCTCCTGCGCGGCGGCCGCGGGCCCCGGGGCAGTGACCGGCGGGCTCAGGGGGGACGGGCCGTCACGCGTGGCTTTGGTCTTTTGTCCTTGTGTTCAAACCCCGCGCTTTTCTGTTTCGGTGTTGACGGTTAGGGTTTGTTTTTGTTTGTTTGTTTGGTTTGGTTTTTGGTTTTGCTGTTCTCTCCGTCTGCTTTTAGAAGGAACTCTCGAGTGTGTTTCTTAAATTACACTTTACATTTGTGACCAGCCGCCACCGTGAAGTTGAGACCTTTTAAAAATAAAGATTTGCCTGTAAATGAACCCACCCCCTTGCCGAGCGTGTTTCCTGCCTCCCTTTCCCGAGCTGCCGCTCCCGGATCGGGGCGGCGGGCCGAGCTGCCGTTACTGACCGGT
>NW_009952580.1:66610-91032 GCF_000747805.2 Chaetura pelagica | reverse complement strand
CGGGCGTCGCCCGGGAAGGTCCCGCCGGGGTCGGGGCCGCCGAGGAAGGTCCCGCCGAGCCTCCGGGGGGGTGGGAGCAGCGGGGTGTGCGCGGCGGGAGAGCGGTCGTTCGGCGAGGCCCGGCTTCTCTGTGAAGCCTCTGCAGAATAGACGGGCTGTCGAGGTGTCGTAGCGGTGAAAAGGTTGGGCTTTCGCCTTGAAGTTGCGTTGACGCAAAATGGTCGCTTCGCCCAAACGAACGCTTCCCGCGTGCCCCCACCCCCCGTGGTTTGCTGGAAATGACCGGGAGTTGGGTTTATTTCTTCTCTTTGTTGTGAGCAGCGAGCCGGTTTGGCGGCATGAGCGCTGTGAGTGAAGAAGCTAAGCCAGAGGATGTCAAGCCAGAAACTGAAAATAACAAGATTTATTTTATTGTGAAGTGAGTGTGTTTCTTGATGGCTTTTCAGACTGCCTGGTAAAACGCAGGCTTAAGGTGTTTTAACATGCTCATAGAAATCCAGAACTTACCTAGATGTAGTGGGGCAAGCTCGTAAGTGATAGAGGTGCTTAATTTGGAGAGTAATGGTTGGTCCTTGGAAGAACTACTTGTCATAGGATTCGGTGAATTCAATTTCTTTTGAGCAGTCACAGGTGCATTAACAAGGTCCTTCATTACAGTCTTTCAAATGTCTGTTAGGTATTGCTCGTAGGTGACTGTAAAGGCTACCAGTTAAAGGCTACAATTGTGGGTAAGAATGTGACTAAATTGCTATACCAGTTTTTTCTGGTGTGTTAAAATTTGGGACAGTACATCAAGAGAATGGACAACATTAGCATACATTAGTAATTGTTTTATTTAGCTAAAGATAAAAAGGAATAATTGTATTGTCTTGTGTTAATTACTGTTATGCTGTCTGTGTGTATCTTAATGAAATGTAAATGCCTTCCTCCATGTTTTTATTTGGTGTCTTTGATGTAACAATGAAGGGAGTTGCAGTTACTCTAGGGCAGGCTTTTGTCTGTTCCTTTCCAGTCGCTGCATGATCATCCCTTTTTATTGGCTTTCCAGCCTGGTGAAGTTTAGAAAACTAAGAAACCAGAGGCTGGTTGTAGGAGGGAAGGGGGGAGGTCTTACAGGATATGTGCCACCTGGTATATTTAAACATATATTTAAATGCCATTTAAACAGGTTTGCACACTGAGTCTGGTCACTTTAGTGATAGGCTGCTCTCCAAAATGTCACACAAATTGTACTGTTTAAGCCAAAGAAGACCTTGAAAATTATGCTGTAGAAACGGATGTATTTCTAGTTTTTATAACTCTTCAGCTACAGAATATCCATAGTGTAACTGAAGATGTGCTTCCAGTTCTTCTCTTGTAGGTTTGTAAAGTGCCATGTATGAGTTCTATAAGACTTCAGTCACATCGTGGTGCAAAGCATAGAAAGGTAAGCTTTTTCCATAATAAGTTATATGCAAATTTAATAAGAAATCCATGATTCTTACAGAGTTCAGTAATTGATTTCACATGGCTTCAAGTGCTTATGTAACTTGCTGGTAGATCTGTAACAGTAATTTCCTTGAAAAGTCCCAAGAAAAAGATGAGGTGGGAATTCCAGGGCTGTTTTGTACAGCATGTAACTTGAAACATCAACCATACCTAAAGGTAAATGTGTGTTCAGTTACATTTTAATTCAACGCAAGTCACAGATGGTGAAAGAATGCAAGCTTCTGTTTTGGGTACAGTTGGTAAAAGTACTGTTCTGTTTTCCAAGTCTACACAACTCACCTGTACTAGCTAGCTTACTTGTTACTTCGATAGCAACATCAAGTCAGATTTCCTGCAGGAGTTACATGGGCTTAACTACCAAGTCTTATGGTTCTGTTTGTTTGAAGCATCCCAATGGCAACTCCCTGGTTTACTGCTTTTGCTTGTTTTGTGCTTAAATTATTAGGCTACTTGTAATTCTGTGAGAATGTGTTTAGAGACAAGGCTTTTCTAAATGTTAGTTGTACTTTTGACTGTTGATTTGCCGATGATTATCTGTTGTTTAAAATTGCACATTCTTAGTCTATCAGAGTGAGAAATACTCGGTTGTCTGTACTTTCCTATGTTACTTACCATTGCTGCCATAAGATTGTTTGTGCAGCTGTGGCACTGAAGTGCCTGCTTTAATGTTCTCTTACTGACATTTTGGTTCTTCCTGGATGACTAAAGACTAACTGCAGTACTGTCCTTCTCAAGTATTGTGTGCACCTTTTCAGTTATATATGAGGGGCATCTTCCCACCTTCTAATTTTCAAGACAATAGTGTTTTGTTACCTGTTTTCTGATCACTTTAATAACATGGACTCTTACTTGAGTCAATGGCTACACTTTTTCCAAACACTTCTTTTCACCTTGATTCAGTTGTCTTGTTCCCTGTGGATCTGGTAGAAGCGTACAGTACTATAGTGTTTTTCATGTCCTGCCAACTGTTCTTGCTAATGCAAGATGTTCTTGTGGTTGTTTCTTTGTATTTCCTAGCTATCCTTCATAGCAATCCGTGTACTGCTGTTTCTTCCTGTTAACGTGGATAAACTAGTGAATATTTTGTTTGAAACTCATCATTTAGCTTTCCTTCTGTTTCACTCTTGGAAATCAGTGTCTACTAGGCTATATCTTTCAAATGTTGAGTTAATGAAGGACTGCAAACTGATAGAGAACAAGAACCAGGCAGGTTGAAAATTGGATGCTTGTTAGATGTTAAGAGTTAGTGCTGGTGTGTGGAGTCGTGGTAAGTCACATGGCTGCAGTTCTGTAGGAATAACTCTGCAATATTGTGTCATCAGTTTTTTCAATTACCTTTAATTCCTCACTTTAAATTATGACTTCTATTTTATGTTCCAGCAGAAGGAAACCAGAATTAATTGAGTTATTACTAGTTTTTCTATCACCAAGTTTGAATTAACTGTTAAAGTCCTGAGCATATATTCCTTTTAGATCCAGGCTAGGTGGTGATAGTTGTCACAGATTTAGCCAATAATCAGGTGACAGACGCTCTCTGTTATTCCCCCACTACCCTCCCATGAGAAGATAAAAGGAGGAATAAAGGACAGCAACTTCCAGGTTGGAAGAGTCCTGCTCATGGCAGGGGGTTGGAATATGATGATCTTTAAGGTCCCTTCCAACCTTAATGATTATGATTTTAGTTCAGCTTTACATGGCTTCAGGCCCATCAAAGCAACTATATCCCTTGGGCCTGAGTCTCCTGATTTCTTTATTCCTACACTCTGCCAAGTCCTCCACTACACCATGTCCCAAAGCGCTACATCCCTTCCAGGAATGGTGACTCAACAGCTTCCTGCTGGCCACACTATTTCTGACAGAAGCCAGGATGCTGTTGGCCTTCTTGGCCACCTGGGCATATGAGCTGGCTCATAGTCAGCCAGCACTCTCAGGTCCTTTTCCTCTGGGCAGCTTTCCAGTGACTCTTCCCCATGCCTGCAAGGTTGCACAGGGTTGTTGTGACCCAAGTGCAGGACATGGCACTTGGCCTTGTTGGACTTGATACAGTTGGCCTCTGCCCATTAATCCACCCTGTCCAGGTCCCTCTGTAGAGCCTTCCTACCCTCAGGCAGATCAACACTCCTAACTTTGAGTCATCTGCAAACTTAGTGAGGGTGCAATCGAGCCCCTCATCCAGATAATTGATAAAAATGTGGAACAGAACTGGCTCAGATGCTCCTCATAAGACTTGTTTTCCAAATGCTTCACCAGCCCCAGTACTGAACCCTGGGGAACACTGCTTGTGACTGGCTACCAACTGGATTTAACTCTGTTCACCACAACTCTTTTGGCCCAGCCATCAAGCCAGTTTCTTACCCATTGAAGAGTACACACATCCAAGCCATGAGCAGCTAGTTTCTCCAGGAGAATGCTGTGGTAAATGATGTCAAAGACTTTACTGAAGTCCAGGTAAAAAAATATCCACAGCCTTTCTGTCATCCCTTAAGTGGGTCCCCTTTTCATAGAAGGAGATCAGATTAGTCAAGCAGAACATGCCTTTCACAAACCCATGCTGATTGGCCCCGATTGCCTGTTTGTCCTGCATGTGCTGTGTAATGGCACTCAAGATGATCTGCTCCATAACCTTCCCTGGCACCAAGGTCAGACTGACAGGCCTGTAGTTCCCCAGATCTTCATCTGACTCTTCTTGTAGATGTAAAATATTAGGTAATTTTTAATTGTATATGGTGTACCTTTTTAAAGTACATTTAGCTTCTGTCCCTGAGAGTTGATTCTTTGTTGTGCCAAGAATTTGTATTTCTCACTGACTTCAGTGTTTATGCCTATGTTGTTTTCTGTGTCCTTGAACTGGAGCTTGAGTAGTAAGCAGAATATACAACTACTTTTTATAGCGTTGGTAATTTATGAGGCCAGACCCCTGTAGAAGGTACTGATGAGCTAAATACCGTGATGCTGACAGTGCAAGGCTCTGTGTATCTTGTACATCAAGAGCCTTATAACCTTTGTGTATTTGGATATTGACAGGTTTTGTTGCTGAATAGGTATTTGTGGGGTTGTGGTGTAAACTTGGACAAAATGGCACTCATACGTGTGTGTATAGTTTATATCTCTTTGGAAATTTGAATTGGCTTGTATACTTTGAAAAGCAATTGAATGCTACTTTTAGTCATTATGATAAAATGGTTAGAAAACAATGTTTGTATAACTTTACTAATGCCTTTCACTCAGCCAAGTCTTTGGGAGCAATGGGGCATGTACTGCATGAAAGGTGGGTTTGTTTTATTTTTTGACAGTTGAGTAACAAGCTATGCCTTTTTGAGGGAGCAGTCCTCAGATAAAATAGACCTGCTGTGCATGTACCTGGAATATGGTGGTACGTGGTATATTTTATTCTGGTTTTGCAGCAGCATGTTAACTTTATTGTTCCATTTGCTAGAGAGGAAAATCCTGGACTGGAATGTCTTTTTTTTTTTTTTTTTTTTTTTTTTCTTCCCCCCCATGTGTTTTGAACAGCCCTTTGAGGGCGTTGGCAGCAGCATAAGGGTGTTGCCTCTTCTGTGCATTTGGGGCACAGATGAAGATTGTTCTCATTCTGTCAGAGATGCAGGGTTTCTTAGCCTCCCTTCACATCTGGGCATAGTTAGGGTAGAAAGTCTTGCTTAGTTCCAGGAGAGGAATCTGCATTTGGGACTCTGCACCCTCATTAAAAACAAGCAATGTTCACATCTGTGAAGAAAGTTAATTTTTTGTCTTCACCATTTAGGTGTTCTTATTTCTGCTATACCTCTTGCCCCTGGTGGTTGTGTGTAAGAACCTGTAGGTGAAAATATCTGATGTACAGGCAACTTTTCTGTCCTTTCATATAGCATTAAAATCAACCATGTTGGAAAAGCATGTTAATTGGACATTTTTGTGTTGATACCTGAAATGTGAACATAGCTATGTTTCAGTTACAGGGAAATCGTCTTGCTCTTGTCTTGTAATGTTTGGTCTCGAGAAGGATGCTGTTTTGTTCTGCACCTTATCTTGATCCAAAGAGGCTTAGATGGTAGAGCTTTTGCAAAAAAACCCACCAAAACAGCCCTTGATTTACTGAGTATGAGCTTGAATAAATACAAATAAATAGAATTTCTGTGTTTGGGCTGCTAATATCTAGCTGATAGGATTTCAATAGTGTATATATTTAGGAACAACTAAATTATGTTTACATAATATTTACCTATGCATGTGAAACTGCTTTGTTAGATAACTTGTGAACTAGAATTACATGAAAAAATAATTGATGCAGTTAGTCTTACAGATTACAGTTTGTGTGGGAGATTTGAACCCTAAAACACCAGGAGTTTTGGAGGTTTGGCTTCTCAAAGTCAGACACTTTGTTAGAAATTACCCTAGCTTTTCATAGTCTTAGCTCAAAAAACAGCTGTTGAAACTTGCTTGTGACACACAACCCAGGACAGAGAAGTTTCTTCCTGGCATCTGAGAATCTTCATTCCTGATATTGTTTTGAGTTTTCTGCTTCTTTTTAAAAATAAAATATAAAATAAAATAAAATAAAATAACCAAGGGTCGCAAGTAAAATGGACCCGTTAGCTTCAGTTGTGGAACTCCATTTCTGCTTTAACAAAATCAGTAATCAAAGGACAATCAGAGTCAATATTGATTGTCTAAAAATTATTGGGAAGAAATTATCTTTGAGCAGCACCTCATGTTTGCTAATGTTTTCTATGCTTCTCTGAAAAGTTAGGTATTAGCAGCTGTTTGTTGTAAAACTCTTTAGAATGACAAGTAATGAGCACTTGTAGCAGCATTAATTGCAAGGGAGAATGTGTCTCTATTCCAAGTTTGTAAAATCCTCCTGAACTCATACAGCATCACCCACTCACTTTCTGTGGCAATACTAGGACTTAGGTAGCTTCCTTTTTTGGTATTGCCATGATCAAACAGCTATTTGGCTTCTAAAAGAATCAACGGTTGTGTCTGTCTTGCTTATTACTGAATTGCCATTTACGTGCTGCATCTCTTCCATGCTACTGAATACTGGAAATACAGCACTCAGGTCTGGGCAGACAGCTACCTTACTGGTAGAATGATGACACTTTTTCATTCTTGTAAATGGCAAATTTGTGTTAATTTGCCACAAAGTTTTCCAGATGAGCTGGGATCTGTTATAGCTGTGTTCTGAAATGGAAATTTAAGTTCCTCTTTTCCTTAAATACAGCCAAAAAGTGATCTGTTCTGCATTTAGCTGATGAAAGCCACTTTTCCTGTTCTTTGTGGTATGAATGAACTTTCAGGACATTTGGCTAGCTTTAGGGTTTAGCCAAATCCACTCAAAATGTTGGGGGAAGCTGCTTTTTGTTAGTTTGTTCTTCTCTTTTGGCCTAGTATTCTTTTACTACTATTTTGTTCTTGGAACTACAAGGAGTTGTAATCATGTAGAACTCGAGGCATTGACATCCTCGAGATACTGTGTTTCAAGCCATAATAATCTCTTTTTTGTTTTTTTAATAATGGGCTTTCTTAAAATTTACCTTGTATTAACTGTAATTATACTTTTGTCAGTGCTTCCAACTTTTGCAGAAAATTGTAGAGGCTCTAATTTTTCCTATTTGATAATGGAAATTTTGGCCTGTAACTTTATTCATCTGCAAAGGCTTCTCAGGAAACACAGGATTTTTCCTTCAAATGGTGCAGCAACTTAACTAATTTTTTTGTATTTTATTTTGGGATGACTTGCATCTTTGTAATTAAAGAAAGTCCTGAAACCCAAGACTGTCTGTTGTAAGTATAACACTCTTTTTTACCAGCATCCTAGGATAGATACTGCTTGGGGATCTTAATGTTTGTTGTTTTTTGTAGTAGTTCAGTTATTTGCATTTGCCAGATTTGTGTCTATAACTGTGTATCTCTTTGTATGCTGAACATTTTTCTTGAGATTTCTATCTAGTGAACTGCTGAGAAAAAAATATTTTGGAGCATGAAACCTTAATTATGACTTTCTGCATCTAAATATCTGTATGTCTATGTAGTAGAGGGATGGATAGTCAGTAATTTAGTTTTGCACCTTCTCAATCTAAACTGCCTCCCACTTGTCAGCTTTGGGGTATCTTTTCCCCCAGAAACTGAGGATGTGAATCTAGATTGTCATATGTCAGTGAAAAGAATAGTTGTAGTGAAAAGTGGAAAACATAAGATGTAGCTAGCTTACAGTAGAAATGGAAATCTTGTCATAAAGGCAGTCACTGGTGATAACAGGCAAGATTTTTAAAGTACAGGAAGCAGAGAACATTGGCAGATATGGGGATACCGATTAAAAAAAAAACAGTGAGAGGATTAGAAAACAAAATGGTTGTACAGTCAGTCATCTCAAGAAATGAGCCTTTCACTTCTACTTTATCTTCTTAACCTGTTCTTTTAAGAAGCAAGGCTTACATTCTGGCTTTGTCACCTGTTCCCCAGTATCTCTTGAACCTCTTGGCCTTTTTGAACCAGCTTGATCCAAGGGCTCCTGAAAATACACATCTGCAGAGAGGAAAAGAGTAATGGTGTCAGTCCTCTACTGAGGGAAGTGCTGCAGGCTGAGCTTACCTCTTGCTGGACCCTGAAGAATCAACACGAGAAAGATTTAGAAAAGCGCTGGTCAGAGTCCATTTTGTAAGAGACTTCATTAGTGGCTCTCATGGTTTGGTGCTGACAAGAGAATATCTGTACAAGGCATATCATTCAAGTGTGTAAACAATTATTTGACATTTTACCTCAGTAGGTGTAAGCACTGCATGCACATCTTCTATCTTTAGAAATACTGGTAATGAAGCTCCCTAACAGAATTTCTACAAAACTTCTGAGAGCATGAAAGTCTTCTCAAAATCCAATGGATCTTAGCAGTCCAAAGTTATATTTGTACCTCAGGAACAACAGCATACTTGTTCAGCTGTGGGCTAGTGTTTTTGATGGAAAATAATTCATAGAGATTTCTTTGTATCCCTCATCAAAAACAGTAATTAGAAACAATACTCATTAATTGAAGAGGTTCTTGCTTCAAGGCCATAAAATCATGCTTTGAAGGAGTAATGTAAAGGATGCATGGGACAGAAAGTGAGACTTGAATAAGAGGACAGATGGTGTGGCAGCAAGACTAAAAAGAGTGTTGGAATATAGAAGCCTGTAGAAAGACCTATGCCTTAAATACTGCTCAGTGTACTACTACAAGCTCTGCATTCTCTGGAGAATTCAGGTTAAGAATGTCTGCTTGTTATAAACATTGCATCTCTGGAAATGTTATATGTTAGAATCTTTCAATTGTGATGCATCTTGCAGAACAAGAGGAGTTAAGTTAAAATGTCTGATTATTAAAGTAAAGAATCTAGACATGAAACTTCAGTAAACAAGTTATCTCTAGCTTCTGAAGATGTCCCAACATCACTGGGTACCACATATCAGAAGCATTGCAAGATGTGCTTTAATCCAGTGTCGTGGTAATAATTTTGAAGCAATCAGCCTCTTTGACTTCTAATACGAAATGATTATTCATACTATTGATGTCTCTGTTAATCTGTTGCGTTCACACTGAATTCTTCTTACTGAAGATCTGAGCATGGAGGGCCAGTTGCTAAGCCACTGTTAGGGTTTAAAGAGGCTGAAATTTGACCTGATTAAGTTTGTATATGTTTTAGTTGTGAGGTTTTATTTTTTCAAAGATGGCAATTCAGATTTAATTTGTAGAATTATGTATTTGTTTGATATATGCAGAACTTCAGCTCTCTCATGGACATATTACCAATTACACAAATAATTTTCACTCAACAGCCAGCAGATATAGGAAGTTCATTGTAATCTGTCACTGAGATACAAGAATAAACTCTAAATTTGCTTGGCCCTTGTTTTTTCATTTTAAATAGTTGATTGTTTCTACAGTTTTCAGACAATTATAGTAAGTATGGAAAAAATGATACTGCATTTGTGGAGTTCAGTGAAGTTGTGTGAATGAGCACAGAAAGTATGAATATTCTTAAATTAGGTGCCTTATATGAAGTATAAGTATTATTTCAGGATGTAAGTTAATGAGGTGCTCCTATTACTGCTGCTGGATCTGCAATCTCATTCTAATGTTCATGTTGTGAAATCCTCTAGTGAGACTGAAATGTGGCAGCATGTTCACAGAGCTGGAGTTCAAAGAGCCAGGAGAAAATGGGACATGCCATGTATACTGTTCTCTCTATAAACTCACACAAAGTAACTTCATAATCTGGAAGTGATGAGTATACATAACCTGACTGTTTAACTGCACAATCTTTTTGGCTTTGAAGTCAGTTAAGTCAGGAAATGCATCTGTTTATAGATGATTGTCTTTGGAGGAGTACCACTTTTTGTAAGAGGGACATCTGGATACTATGTAAATTTCCATATGGCAAAAGCATCAACAAGTTATTTTTGTGGTAATGACAGCTGGTTGTCTGGGGTGTTTTTCGCCTGCTCTCCAGCAGTGTAGAGGAGAACAGCTTAATGGAAGATGTGGGAAGAGAAGATGCTGAAGTCTAGGACTTTACTAAGAGTTGAATCAAAGCTCCATATACAAATTTCAGTCATGTGATTTCTTTGTACAGTGCTATAATTGGACAGATGCAAGACTTCTTTCAGCTCAAGTTGAGGTAGTTGCACATCTGTGTTCAGGGATAAGGAGTGGAGGGGACTGTTGCTTTCTTTTCTGGGACGTTTAGGACTAAGCAGACACAAGTTTGGAAAACTTTTTGCTTTGAGCAAGAGGCATTAAATGATTGAGGGAATGCTGATGTTAGACAAATGTTTACTGGGCAATAGCAAAATCCAGTGGTGTACTATTAAAACGAGGCAGCTCAGGAAACAGCATAGAGGATGAGCCCTATTACATCTTTCTCTGGGCTCCCTAGCTTTATTGGTGAAATCTATTTGGCACAAATAGAAATAGATTAATGGAACTTTTCTACGCAGTCTGTGGAATTCTGCTTGCATTACAGGAAGATGCAGAGTTTAGCTTGCAGTGCTTCTCTTACAACAATATATAAGAAAAACATTGAAAAATGTCACGAAGGATATGATGTAGGCATTTAGTTGCTGGATCTGGCAACCTGCATATAAATCCTTGAACTTAAAACCTTTAAGTAGGACCATGAGTAAAGAAAGCTTCATTGTGGTAATTCTGTAAAGCACGGAGTCAAGGGAAGGAATCAGATCTGAAGATAAGCTGCATTTATTAAACAACACTGACTACAAGTTCTTCCTCCAGTGAAAGCACAAACGTTCTGCCTTGGATTCACCAGTGACAACTTTATTGGCAGCCTGATTGACATTTCAGCTTTGTAAGTTCTTTATTTTAACATATCCCTCCATGTTCAGTGTCTATCAAGAATTGATTAGTATGTGTAAGATTTTTGAGGTTTGAAACTACTGCTACATTTTCAAAGGAAACCTGGAAGTCCTCTTCTGAGTTATAGGCTAGAGAAGAGAATGTTTCAGAATTCGTAGTAACAGAAGTAATAAGACTGAACACTATTCCAACTCCTGTACCACCTCTGTCACGGAGTTCCCCTATACAATGGAAAACAGAGTCTTTGTGCACTTCACCTCTTGTATTGAAAAGTGAGTCCACAGTGCTGAGTCCGGTACCTCTCTGTTGCTGCTGAGTAGGTGGATTGACAATGTCTGAAACTGTCCTTAAGTTTTGAAACATAGCTGTTTTATTTCTGACAGTCATTAGGAATGCGTGTGCGTTACAAATACACGTATAGATGTAAAAAGTGGAGAACAAAGTAATATGTTCAGGGTTAGGTCCTTGAATATTGGAAGGAAAGGTCAATTTTTTTTTTTTTTGGTCATGGATAACTAGTATCTGGAAAATATCCCTTAGTGATTAAAATAATTAGTTGGAAGAAGTTTCTTGAGACTGATAAGGTGATTACCTAAGTTCCAGTAGAACTTCTGTCTGTGTTGGATCATCGCTTGCTTACTGAAGCCTTGAACATCTTCAAGGGCAGAATCTGCTACCTATCAGTCCATGGTTGCTCCTCTGTCTTAAAGAAGAACTTTATCCTAACATCTAACCTGTGCCTCATAAGCAGCTATTTTTGGCTGCTGTTGTCACATCCCCAAAGGGCTTGACTCATCTTTATAGATGATGTTCAGGTATCTGTGCTGTTAGATCTCCTTGTAACCTCCTTTACTAGACTAAACAAGTCCAGCTCCGAAACCTGTTCTTGTAAGTTATTTACCCTGGGTTATTTGTCTTCATAGCCCTTGCACTGGATCTTCTCTGGTTTCTCAACATGAGAAGGGAGAAGGTAGACAGCCTTACAAGTCCCAAATAACGAGTGATAAGATATTCTTAAATCTGTTGCTTGTTCAGTATCTCAGTATGTGTTTTGCCTAATTTAGGGGAGTCATACTTTTGGCCAATATTCAGCTTAGCATTTGCCATAACTCCAAGGTTCTTTTTGACAGTGTAACTGCTCAGGCAGCCAGGTCCCAGCCTGTACTCATGAACAGGATTATTTCAGCTGCAGAACTCTATGCTTACATTTCTTATGGTTTCTTTAACACTTACTGTTCCCAAAATCCTGCTCAACTGAAGCCGTGACATCAGTTCTACAACTAAACTACTGTGAATTTGCTGAGGGTGTTCTGTGCGTCCTCAACCAGGTTACTAATGATTGTTAATCGATGGGCCCTGGAATCAGTCCATGGGTTACTCTGCTGCTTATAGAACACTAAGAGCGTGGGCTGTTGACTGTTGCCCTTGGAGCTTGGTGGAGCAGCTGACTTTCAGCTCATTGGTCAGTCTGATACGCTTTAAGGGAAAATACTGTTACGTTTTGGTTCTGAGATGCTTAAGATAGATCTTACATTATTAATAACACTACACAACCATGTGGCTAGTAAATGTGAATGAAATGTTAGCCTGGAAGCTTGCTGTCTTCAAGACGGGAATTGCTTTTGTTAAACTTTTGCAGGCAGCAGAAATAGTATTTGATAAATCATAGAACCATAGGGGTTGGAAGGGATCTCTGAAGATCATTTGAGTCCAACCTCCCTTCTGCAGCAGGAACATCCAGGGCAAATCACAGAGGAATGCATCCAGATGGGTCTTGAAAGTCTCCAGAGGAGGAGACTCCACAACCTCTCTGGGCAGCCTGTTTCAGTGCTCTGTCACCCTCACAGAAGTTTTTCCTCATGGTAAGGTGGAACTTCCTGTGTGTAGCTTGAAGCTGTTTCTCCTCATCCTATCACAGGGCACCACTGAAAATAGGCTGGCCCATTCTTGGCATCCACCCTTCAGAAATTTGTAGAAATTAGTAAGGTCCCCTCTCAGTCTTCTTTTCTCGAGACCAAACAGCCCCAGGTCTCTCAGCCTTTCCTTGTATGACAGGTGTTCCAGTCTCTTAATCATGCTTGTAGCCCTCTGTTGGCCTCCTTCCAGCATATCCCTGTCCCTCTTGAACTGAGGAGCCCAGAACTGGACACAGTACTCCAGATGTGGTCTTACTAGGGCGCAGTAGAGGGGGAGGAGAACCTCCCTTGACCTGCTGGCCACATGGTTCTCAGTGCATCCCAGGGTACTATTGGCTCTCTTCTCAAAATCCCAAACTGCTACCTTTGGTGATAGTAGCAGCTACTACTTGATTTTTAACTTGAGCATACTTTAAAATCTCAACCATGTTAAGGCAGAGTGCGCTGAGAACTGCTTCTGGTGCAATTCTTTGCAAATACTATTTGTTTCTAAAAAACAGAAAATAAGGAACTAAAAATCTTACTTCATGGGTGCCTATTTGTGTCATTTAGCATTTGGCCTTGTTGTCACTCTGCAGATACTGGACCTGAAATCTAATTTAGGCTTAAAGCACTAAATGAACAATACTGGAATTAAGTAATTTTGTACTTCCAGGGTATCTGGAGATCTTTTGTTCCTGCTATCAGAGACTTTGAAGCTTTTTACTGAAAAAAAAGGTATATTAGTTTGTATGTGGTTTAATGACTTAATTAATTGTCTCTGGGACTGTGTTTAGGCTTTCAATGTTTAGACTAGAAGTTTTCTGAAGAGTAATACAGATTGACTGTCATGTACAATGCTGAATAGTTGAAATAATTTAAGTAAGTAGGCAGTATCAAAAGCACTTCAAAACAAAAAAAAAAATTGAATGCTCTTCTGTTTCTGTGGCCTTCATGTGTTTGGTGTATTGTGTTGGTGGGGGATGGGGATTGGAAGTGAAAACTTTTTCTCACTTAGAGCAGTAATGTTACACAAGGAATACTGCTATTACTGAGCCTATATTAAATTCTAAAATGAAGATAACTGTTCCATTTTCTAACTTATTTGAATGATCTGCTAAGTACTTAATAAAAGGAAGTGAGAAGTAGTCTGTCAAACTATTATCCTAGGTTCTCCAGCTCCAGTCCAAACTTCAGTGAAGTATGAAACACAGAGATGAGGTGGCTGAATATAACTGAGCTAATGTCCTTTCCAGGTATGACTTTGAAATCAGTGGTTGTGTTTTAATGATGACCAAAGCAGGTGATTGATTATGGTTTAGGAAGAAGCAATGCAAGTTACCAAATGTTTGAATCATTGCTTTTCTTTTCTGCACTGGTTCATTTTTGTAAAAAAAAATGTTTTTTCAGATTAAAAAAAAGTTTTTTGCATGCCCTTTTCTAATGGCCAACACTTGAATGCACTTAGTGCCTCTCTGAGATTGTTTGGCGGGTATGCTTAGCTGAATTCTGCTGGTGCTCCGAGCTGACCAAGAATACTTTAAATGTGTATTGGCAGTGCAAAAACCAAGCTATAAAATCTCATTGAGAAGCAAAATACAGCCCTGATAGAAACACTGGTTGTTCAGACTCAGGAACATACTAAATGTGGTTGTACAGCTTCTGATCTGCTAAGAGTACAAAAGGTGTTTGCTGTATTAGTGAAGATAGTATGTTCTTTATTAGAATTAAGGCAATATGCCTGCTTTTTTTTTTAAAACAACTAGTTTCAGTATCCTATGTGAGTATTAGAGCTTTAAGGGATGGAGTAGGTTGGTGGCTTGTTGGGGTTTTTTTGTTGTTTGTTTTTGTTTTTTTTATTTGGTTGGTTGTTTTTTTTAACATGAGAACTGACATGGGCATGCAATGAATGTGAAATTGGTATCTTTCCTCAGTAAACTGGTTTGTTGGATTGTGCTAGAAGGTCTGTTTTGCTTTTTTGGTTCTCTTGAAGATATTAATTCCTTGCATGTAAAATTGTTAAGGAAAAACAGTGTGTTGGAATTTTTTGTGAGTCAGATCTTGCCTGTTTTCCTTACACATTTCAGAGTGCAAAATAATTTTGTCTTTAAGACTCCATTAGAAACTACCTTAAGATCATAGAAATTATGTGCAAACTGCCTAATATATCTCTTATGTTTATTTTTTACTCTAGTGAAGAGAGGACTCATAAAGGACATAGCCTGTCTGAAGGATTTTATGCAAGATCCCAAAAAAGAAGAACCCCTAGTTGGTATGTTTTTTGTTTTCTAACTGGTATTTGTGACCAAATGACTTTTGCTTTGAAATAAAAGGTGGAATTTTAGATATTGTTTCATTTTCTGTAAATGTATTGTACAAGTTATAGGTTATATCTTATCTCTTACAGCTTTTCAAGTGTAGCTTATTACACTGAGTACCATAAAGGCACCTTGTTAGGCAACTTGTTCCTGAAATAGCCATCTTAATAAAGAAGCTTTTTGGAGATTACAGAATGGCTGAGGTTGGAAGGGACCTCTGGAAGTCATCTGGTCTTAACCCACGGCTTAAGCAGAGTCATCCAAGTTGCCCAGTTACATGTCCAGTGTAACTATACTCCATTTTGTGGGATATACAGCTGTTACAGTTTAGTGAGGTATTTTTCCTCACTCTTTCTGGTAATACTAAAGTAGTGAGATGAATGCTAAGGTTTTCTTTCTAGTTTCTAGATTAGGCAGCCTTAGGAGAGCATAAGCAATGCTGTGCTTGTGGCCTAGACAAATATGTTCTCTGATGAATAGCCAAGCAACAAATTTCCTAGTGTTAGCAGAGAACTTACCTGTTTGGTTAATTGTCTCGCTGTTACTCTACATATAGTATTACTATCAAAAAGCATAACAATTCATTGTAACTATTTTAATAGAAAAAGGTAAATAGCAAAGTGTTACTTTCTTGTATACTGAGCTCATTTGGTGATAGTTTATTCTCAGAGTTAAGATTTAGCAATATAATACTTAGTGGGTCTGAGATGGAGTTGAATTTCTTCATAGCAGCCTGTGTGTTTTGGATTTGTTACTAAAACCGTGTTGATAACACACCAGTGTCTTGACTGTTGCTGAGCAGTGCACAGCCCCCAGACTATTTTTTTTTTCACTTTGGGTCCCCACCCCTTGCCCCTTGAGTAGGCTAGGAGTGGGCAAGAGACTGGAAGGGAACACAGCCAGACAGTTGACCCGAGCTGGCCAGAGGATGTTCTGCACCAAATAATGTCATGCTGAGCAATCACAGTTAAGGCAGAGGATGAAAATGGAAGGAGAGGTCAGAGGTTGGCTTTCAAGGTGATTGTTCAGAGCCCGGCTGGGTATTGCTCTGTTTGTGGGGAGGTGAGTGGCTGGTTTTCATGTGGGTTTTTTTGCTTTCTTTCCCCTCCTTCCTTCACCAGTTAAACTGTCTTTATCTCAACTTACCAGTTTTCTCTTTTGCTCTTCCTCTTTTCTCCCCATTCTGCTGAAAGGTGTGTATGTGAGTGAGCAGGCTGTGTGGTGCTTGGCTGCTGACTGGGGCCAACCCCTCATAAATACTGAGTATTGGAAATTATGATAATAGGGAGCAGCTGTGGGTTTTTCCTATTTCTTTTAAGCTGCTTATAAACTTGTTATATTTGAGCTGTTCAGAGCAGACTTTCCATCCTAGGTATAAGCCTCAAACTTAGATGAGTCCTTTTATGGCATAGTCTTAACAGTAATTTCTGGGGAGAATAAAGAAAAATCCCATTTTTCCTCCTGTAATTCTTAAAATCTTGTGAAATATTTTTTTTTATATTATGAAGGACTCAATATTGTGATGATTGTCTTTCTTAATTGTGCTTTGTGCTACTTGTACACTGTCCAACTGATGTTTGACTTGGGCAGTTTAAGTACAGTTTTTTAATATAGACAGTTGCATGGCATTCCCTGTTCTCATTCTCTTTTTGATACGTACCTTCTCCATGAATTCTCTTACATGACTGTTTCTTAGGTGTAAAAAAAAAAAGGTGTATAAAATATTTTGTTTTGGTGGGCTTGCAGATCTGCCACAGACAGTGTTTTTCCTTTCAGAAAAAAGCATTGTAAAGAGATAAATTTAACTGAATTGGGTAATAACCCTGATCCTTGCTATCCTGAGGAAGTGTTATATTCTGAAAATGGAATATATTTATTTATTACTTCTGGCTTTTAATGAGCAACATTGAGGAGAATGTATTTGTTTACAGTGGTCTATACTAAAATACAGATATTTGTAACTCTTACAGGTTTAGAACATATGGTTGAAATCAGATTTGAAGGAAGAAAAGAGCCACATTATGAGTGCAAGCTGTGTGGGTTTAATACAGAGATGGCACCTATGATAGAACATCTCTAGTTCTCTGCTTTGCCCTTCTTCAGATCGAAGGTATTCTACACTGAAGGATTTGGTTTAAATCTGAAGATATATCTGAAGATTTACAATCCTTTTTTCTAACTCAAAATATTCTCTCAAATATTTTCCTATAAGTGGCACTGGGCACAAACACTGAGAATTGCCTCATTTTTATCTTACCAGCAGAAGTAGTTTTGTAATCTGATGTATTCTGTGATGATGTCTTCCTCTCTTAGGCCTCAAGCTGGTCAGGTACTATGGTAGATGCAGCTGAGCACTTGACTTTTTTTGAACGTTATGTTAGACTGGAGGGAAGAAAGCCTGGGAAAGGTAGTTCCCGCAGGTATGTAGTTTAGGTGTGAAATGTGTTCTTCTCAGTATTGGAAATAATGCAGTTGTATGTAGTAGCTGCTACCTAATTGCTGTTGAGGCTCTAATGTTATATGTTTATGGCATCTACCTAAAATTACTATCTTTTCTTTGTTTTGACTTTTGCTGTTGGATAAAAGATTAAAAGGTCTTGTTTTGTACAAGATGATGCAATAAATACCGTAGTAGTTATACTTCTAATGTTTCTTCCCCATTCCATATTCCCACAGAATGATCCTGTTTGGAAACAGAAAGCTCTAGAGTTCTTGGTATGTATATAAAATAATTGTGATAAGAGTTGTGCAGTTTTACCAGCATGATGCAGTGAATATTATGAAGAAGCCTCTGATTCCTGATCAAACTCATTTGACCACAACGTTAATTCCTAAGTTCAATTTTAACGGACTTTTCATTTGAAAAGCTGGTACAGCTGTAGCATAATGTCAGCACAGAACAACTTGCTGGATTAAATGTGAGCTCTATACCTGTTCTCAGCATTGTAATTCCCTTTGCTGAGGAGCCACCCTGACAGGCAGTGTTAATAGCAGTGCTGTTGCTCAAGTGCTATTTGTTAGCTTGCTCATATGTAATGGGGTTGTTGATAAGGCTGAATGAGAGAAGCCAGTCCAGTCTTGGTGCCTGTGATGCTGTGACTAGTGCTGATGCTGCAGAACTGGCCAGCCAAGAGAAACTGGGTGGTACTAGAGCACAGCAGCTGGTGTTGGAGTGGGGAGATTTTATCAGTTCCATTGCTGTTAGCAGTACCATAGGGAGGCTCAGTTTCTGTTTTGGGTTTATGTTGTGGAAATATCTCATGGTTTATATTCACCATTTTACTCCATGAAAGTCACATTCTCTACCTAAAGCAATTAGAAAATGTCAGTTGAATCTGAGTTGTGTTTCTATTCTGAAATAACAAGTAGAATGTTTCGAGGTATGTGCTTTATTACCAACTGAAGAAGTTTTTCAGTTTGTTTTTTTTTTTCATGTAAGCTGTTGCCACTTGTAACTTTAGGAAGAAGTAGAGAAAAAGCAAGTCTAGGGATAATCACTGTGGGTATACTACCAGAAGGCTTGGTAGACAGTTAATTGATTTTTATCTACAGGAATCACAGCTGTTCCTGAAAACAGACTGTCTATATTCTTTTAACTTACTGTAATCACTTATAACTTGATGTACTTACTGATCAGTCTCTTCAGACATGAAAGAGACAGCTATAATTGCTCTGTGCTTTATAGAATTAGATTAGTATCTTTTGGTATCTCTTATTCCCAAAATTGCACATAGAAAAACTGTAATGGAAACTTTGATTATTTTGTTGTTGTTGTTGTTACTATAATGAGGGAATCAAAAGCATTTGGTGGCACTGAAGCCTACTTTTTGTTCAGTTTGCTACACAGACAACATAAATTTGGGACTTGTGCCCTTGTGCCCTTCTCCATTGGTAACAATGTTCATGATGACAGTGGGGCAGCAGAACAGACTTAGATATCAACAGTCTTAGGTATTAACTAATAGCATAAACTTGTTTATACCAAAATAAAAGTGTAACTTGGATCCGTGTATACGACCCTTTGGCATCCTAATGACCAATTCTAACCATGTTTTTCAACAGGAGACTTTTCATATCTCTTCAGACTCAAGCAGCTCTTGTTGTTCATATTACACAGGAACTCAGAAGCTTTGAAGGCCTTTTGTGAAAAGAAAGCAGCAGTAAGTAATCCCCAGTTAAATATACTTTTTAAAATTTCTTTTTACAAATTTTAGGTACCAAGTACATTAATTGCATGGCACATTTCTGTTAGTTTTCCATCATCTTCCATTGGTTTTGGTTTTCTTTTGCACGTGTTTTCCCCCTGTTCGGGGCACCATTTTGCTTCATGATATCTGGTTGTCATCCTTCCTTTGCAGTTGATCCTTTTGTGTGATAGCTTTTCTTCTAAGGTTATTTAGGTTTTAAGTGCTACCCAAATGTGTCACTTCTTTCTTTTGCGGTCATGTGGATAAGTCTTGTAACTTGTAGCTCTTGCTCCTACTTGAGAGCTTTAATCTGTTAAGACTAAGGTAGGCAAGATGTTCCTGTCTTTCTCTTGACCCTTACAGACCTGCCAATTTTCTTTCATAAAAATTTCATAAATTTCATAAAAATTGAATACCTGTAGAAAAGAGGGTCAGAAGGAGGACCTCAGTGTGTACAAAAAATTACTCACTGCCTCAGGCAGCTACTGCTTCACAATATTCAGCATGTGTTTTTCTGAGATACTTCAGACTGGTTGCTTATGAATGAATAATATATTCCATACCAGCTGAGCTATGGCAGCTGTCTTTGAGCAAGTGCCACCACCACCTTTTTGAGAGCTACGCTTTCAAAGTGTCATGCTTTTGAATTTAATACAGTTCTCATGAGCTAGTTACAAGTTTCTGCAGTAGCCTTCCATTCTGCATTCCCCAGCTAGAGACAGGATTTGCTTATGTACCAGTTTTATCTTTTAGCCAGGTGATGGTGAGGGATATGAGGCAATAAACAAATGATTCTGATATAATGATTGTGATACAATGATAATACTTTTGAAAATTGTAGTTTAATGTGGTGATTGTGAATAACAGAACAACACATCCTTCAGAGTTTTTCTACCACCAGAAATGTACTCTGCTCTCTTTCTCTGGGGAACTTGTGGGTTATTTAGAATGCTCAGCATTTGAGATATGACCTTTTGCTTTTCCTAGGTTAATTGTACTAACAGTCTGAGGCCACTGATGTCAATATCTCAAGGTGAATTTCCAGGAAGGAAAAGCATCCCAAAACACTATAAGCCGTATGGAAAATCCAAAGGTAATTTAGATAGTTTGTTCTACTAGTTTAAATCTACTCTTAACACTGCACAAATTGTGGAAAATTTACTTTTATGGCCATCCTTAGTGACTCTTTCCTAGAGTACTGTGTTTGCCCTCGGAGTCAGTTCAGGATATCATTTTCTGAAGCCTGAATATGACTTCAGCCTTGACTGTCTTAAGAACGATTCTGTCTCAATAGTATTACAGCAGTAAAGGTTACTGGAAATCCAAGGAGTAACCTTTCCTAACATATTTAACATGAACATTTTTGAATGAAAAGATGTTGGATGCAAGTAAGACATGAAGACAGGAAATGGGAAAAGAACAGGAGAAGAACTCTTCATAAAACCTCAAAGTAATTGTGTTTTTTGTTGATAATTTAATATTTTGCTAACTTTTACTGCATCTTTTTTATTTATTCATCTAGGAAATCCTAACTGGAATAAAGGGGTTTTGTCTCAGTATGAAGAGTGTTCTGCAGATGCTTCTTTTGCTCCTGCTAACTCATACAGTTACCAAACAGATGATGGATCATCTTCCTATGGATTGAGACCTAACGACTTTGCAATGATGTCTGCACTCAGGGACTCTTTTGCTCTTCAGACTGAAGGTCCTGGCAGTGGTATCAGTGAATGGCTGAGTGAGGTCAAACGATCTGCTTCTGCCAGTAATTCAGCTGGTGGGGCCTCCTCCTATGAGACAAATCCAGTGAGAGAGTACTCAGCAGGATATATGACCAACGACGTGCAAGGAAGTAAGCTCCCTGATGACAGAGTCTCATACGGTGGGGCAAGTACAAATTGGAGGAATCAACAAATGTGTACAAAAGCAAGGAGTAGAAGTGATCAAGGATTACCCTACCCCAATTCTGCTTCATATTTTCCTTCTGGAAGATATTCCACAAACTATCCTTTACACAGCTGTTCCTCTTGCAAGAATGAAGAGTGTGTGAATAGCTGTACTACTGTAAATGCTGCTGTTTCAGGAAGAAGCGGCTTGAGGTGGAACGAGGACTTGAGGTGTCAAGGTTTCAGGCATCAGAAGTCAGGCTACAAGAGTGATTGGAGTTCACATCAGTACTCATTTTCTGGCAGTGGTTTGCACAGAGATTACCAGCAATTTAGAAGCTCAGATAAGGTGTTTGATGAAGATGCTGTTGGTCTTACACTCACCATTTTGAATAGACTACAAGAAAGGGATATATCTCCAATGATCAGGATGCACAAACAGTTGAATCCTTATTATCCAGCACTTCAAAGTAAGACTGTGAATAGTTAGGTTGTAGGTTGTGATTAGTTCTCATGTAAAATGAGTTGCATCAGCATGGTTGCTTTAAGATAAGCAGGAGATTGTGTGTTGCAGAAATCACAGATCACAGAACAGTCAGGGTTGGAAAGAACAAAAAAAACCAAAACAAACCTTTTCATTGCTGTGTTGTTTTTCCTGTCACCCATACCTGAAATTCTTCTCTGCATTAAATACTTGTGTTAAACCAGGGTTAATCTTCATAAACTGTTACTTATCATTTTGCATTCACTGAAATAACTTTTTGGATCTTGTCAGGTAATTGTAACACAAAGGCAACAAATCAATTGATTATTGAACATATAAACTCAATTTCTGAAAATTCTTCTGAAATGATTGTTTGCGTATCAGAAAATATCCACTTTCTTCACATTCCTTTTTCATTCCTGTTCACTATTTCCTTTTCTACTCCTCATACTTATTGAAATTTTTAAGTAGTTTCTAATGGCATGGACTCAGTTGTGCCTCACACTTTTATCCATTGAATTACATAGTAGACCTTCTTGCTTAGAGGGACAAACATTGTTTTCTGCTACAGGTGTCTGCCAGAGTTTTGATTTAATACTCTATGGTACTGAGCAGCTCTTACTTATTTTAAAAAATACCATTAATTATTTCTACAAATGTTACTACTGTATTTTGTTTCCATATAAAGTATAGTGCAGCTAGAAGTCTGAAACTGTAGAAAAATACTACTAGAAGATATTACTGCTGCAGCTCTGTCAATTTAAGTTAAGACACTTTCATCTGAGGTTGCTGTAGGGAGCTCCTTTTTTCCATTTCTCATTTCCTGTGGGATTTTACTGCTGTGACTATATGTCCCAGTGGCATACAGCAGCTGGATGATCTCTGCCCTAATTAGATGCACTTTCCACCTACACATTCCCTTCTTACATTTTGTTCTGGGGAACAGTTCCTGTCCCTGCTCCTTTTGCGGGGTCCTGCACTGGGGAAATGGTTCTTGCATTTTGAAATGAAGTAGTGACCCAAGTTAACATAGGAATGGCATAGATTTCCTAAAGGTTTCCTGAGGTGTAGATAGCATTTGGAGTCTTGAAAATGCCCTTCACTTCTGTGTCAATTTACAGTTCTTACCAAAAGCAGTCCTTGAGATGATTGTTGTTCTTATGCACAAGCACTATCATGTGGGGAGGTTTTCTAAGCTGGTGGTATCTTGTAACAGGCACTCCAAGCCTTCCTTATCTCTTCTGTGCCATTACTACCAGCAGTGTTTTTCTCAGTTTGTATCAGTCACTTGGCTGACCCAGTTTCAGCTGCATCACTGCTTTCTTCTTAATTCTCTTTGTTGTCTTTCATATTTCCAAAGATCTCCCTGACTTTAGAAATTAAGAACTTAATTGTGCAACTTCTGTAGTGATACTGGCCTGGGGTCTGCCCCTTTGCAGTCCCAGGTTTGACTGACTTTTGGTCTGTAACTGTAACCTCCACAACTGATTTCAGAGACTGTTTTTTCCTCTGCCCCATACTTGTGAACAAGTAGAGCTGGCTTATGTCCGACAAGTAGCATCTTTGTTATCACAGGAACACATTTCTTCATGGAGGGCAGGAATTCAAATTCATAGAATTATAGAATGATGGCATAGCTTAGGTTGGAAGGGACCCTTAGAAGTCATCTAGTCCAGCCTTCCTGCAGTGAGCAGGGACATCTTCAACTAGATCAGGTTGCTCAGAGCCCTGTCCAACCTGACCTTAAATGTTTCCAGAGATGGGGCTCTAACACTTCTCTGGGCTATCTGTGCCATTGTTTCACCACTCTCATTAAAAAAAATTTCTTCCTTACATCTAGTCTGAATCTGCCTTTTAGTGTAAAATCATTAGCCCTTGTTCTGTCACTACAGGCCCTGCTAAAATGTTTGTTTCCATGTTTTTTTATGGGTGCCCTTTTAAGTACTGAAAGGCTGCAGTAAGGTTTCTCCAGAGCCTTCTTTTCTCCAGGATGAATGACCCCAGCTTTCTCAGCCTTTCTTCATAGGGGAGGTATTCCATCCCTATTAACAATTTTTATGGCCCTCTGCATCTGCTCCAACAGGTCCATATGGGCCTTTCCTGTGCCGGGGGCTCCAGAGCTGGACATAGTATTCCACATGGGGTCTCGCCAGATAAGAGGGGAGAACCATTGTTCCTTGACCTGCTGGCCACACTTCTTTTGATGCAGCCCAGGATACAGTTGGATTTCTGGGCTGTGAGCACACACTGCTGGCTCATGTCCAGATTTTTATCCACCAGTATCACCAAGATACCAATTTTCTACTACTCAAATGAAGGACAAAAAGAAATGGACAGAAGCATCTTCAGGGTTCAATTCTGCAAAAGGTTTGTTTGTTCACTCCTATCACAGGGTATAATGTTTTTCCAGGGCTGTGTAGAATTGAGTACCAGGCACTTGACTGGAAAAGGAGACATCCTTCACAGGAGACAAACTGGTAAATTTCCCAGGCTCTAGCTCTTCGTTTGGTACCTTGGGCTTATTAATGATCTTCAGAATGCTTCGTAGAGTTACAGCATTTCATCTGGGTCCAAAGGGATAGTGGGCTGGGAATTAGGAGGTTCTTTTGAATGGGGCCTTTTAATGGAGAAGCTCTCTTGAGCCCAAAATTTTGGGGCTCTTATTGTTTCTGAAGAGAACATATAGCGATTGTCTCAGCCTTCTGGGGAGGTAAGGTTCAAGCAGTAGCTGTCAAAGTCTTTTATCTCCTTGTAGGTTAATTTTTACAGTTCATCCAAGGCTGTTGAGTGAGTTAGTCTCAGACATCATTCATCATTCCTG
>NW_009952580.1:54960-66430 GCF_000747805.2 Chaetura pelagica | reverse complement strand
TCCCTCCTCACCTACAATCCATTGCCTTTTGGATAATGATGCCGAGTGCTTTGGGAGAGCTCCTTCTTTCTGGGTGCTTATGGAATGGAGACCACTGATCTCTCTCCAGATATTTCACACCAAGAGAGTGTTTAGAGAACATTGCTGAACTGTGAGTAAGGGTCCACAACTAGCAGCAGCTTCTCTGCATGACAGCTTAGTTGATAAGTACCTGGTTGCCACTTGACTGTACCTTGACACCAGATACTATACTCTGGCCAAGGCATTTGGGAATAACATTACCACATTAATTTTAGGCAAGATGTCCTTCTGGTGGTGGACCCCAACTCCCTCTGGATAATCTCTTGCAATGCTGTTTGGTATCACTGACAGCATCAGATTATGTACAGGCACTCTCATCCACAACAGCTAACCTGCCTGGGTCTGTACAGTGTTAGGGAACTTGAAACAAAAGGGCCTGTGTGCAGTGGAGCTGGGGGGAAGAGGATTTAGGCATAACTCATCATTGCTACACTTTATGGAAAAAGTCTTTGGATAGACACTGAAAACTTGCCTCTAGGTACCTTTGTAAACATACCCTGAAGAATAAGTTACAGGTAACTGTGTTGCTGCCTAAGTATTTTAATTGCTTTGGATAGCATTGGTTTAAAATTTTCTAGGAGCAATCTAAGGTAGCTTGTTAATGTCTTTTTGCTTCTTCCAAGTTGCTTCTTCAGAGTTACTGCAGGAGACAGTGCACAACAGGAATCGGTAATGACTATTTTTTGGCTCAGTTTTTCCAGAGTCCCTCACCATCTGTAAATGGCAAGATGGAGAGTAAGGTGTTGAGGATGTTTGACTGTCAATTCAAGGCCACTTCAAATAAGTGCTTCAGTGCAAAAAGGAAGATGGTTGGTGTGAAATGAGCAGATTAAGCAGAGGGAACTGTATCTCCAGAGATAGAGTTTATTTTGTTTAGGAAGATGCAGTATTGGACACGGGTGTGAAGAAATTGTCTTTGAAGATGTCCCAAAGACAACCTGAAAGGAGGCAGATAGGAAATAAAAAATGAAAAAAGGCCATTGCTGTTATGTGAGAGGGACTCCTGAACTGTAGAGAACTGTAATACAGAAACAAACCAACCACCTCCTTAAAAAAAAGCTGTACAAAAGTGAAGTAGACTACAAAAGTTGATCTAATATTTTTACTTAATTTTAAATTCTGTATTAAAAATTAATACATTAAACTCTTATAAAAGTAAGGCACATGCAAAACATGTTGTGCAACTTCTGACTTTCAATTCTTACCAACTAACAAGCATGATTTTAATTTGGCATTTCTAAAGACTTGTTTTAACCCATGCAGGATATGTGGAAGAAGGTTAAGTTTGACATTGCACCACTTAAATCTAGATTCTGTGCTTTCTGTCCTACAGTAAGCAGAGATGGTCATATCATACTCATACAAAATAAAAATCAACTCAAGTACAGATTCTGAATGTGATGACCAACATGTAAAACTTAAGAATATGAAGTTATATCCATGATGATACATCAGTAATCTTATTCAGTACAAGACAGTTTGGCAACTCCAGTCTGTGTAATGCCAGTGAGCAGTTGCTAGTTATCAGTATCATACGATGCTGAAGACCATGGAAAGATACTGCTCATAGGACACCTGAATCCAGCCATCTTGATCAGTATCGTACCGTCGGAACACATCAGTCAGCCTCTAAAAAGGGAGGAAAAAACCATACATTGTTTTGTACATCAGGAAAGTTTGGACTCGTAGGTTTCTATAGCTTTATCAATATCGCTCTGTTCATCTTCTCAGTAGACACTTCACAGTCACATACAGGGCTAGCTCTGCTGTGTAGTAGATCTGATTTTAAAACTGCCTTATGCTACAGTACCCAAGGCAATCTAGGCATTTCTTTGTAGACCAGACAGCTTTTTATAAGTGGCTTTAAAAGTGGGGGGAACAATGTCCAATGCTCATGAGACATTTGAGAGTCAGCTGGAGACAGAACCCAGCAAGTACCGTGTCCATTTCTCCTCACCAAATACACACGGTGTATTGGTAGTATCTGAGCTGTCTCTGTATAACCCCAGAGGTGCCAGGCAGTACAGATAAGAGAGTGGACCAAAATAATTACCAGCATGGCTTCACTAACAGCAGCTGAATGATACTCCATTTAAAAGTCCTCTTTACCTGATTTTAAGTTTGTAACAGTATAATTGGCTTTTATTACCACTGAATATAAAGACAACTTATGTTTTAGCAGACTTATGGCTATAGACATAAAGGACAACAAAACACCCATATGCAAGTAACAGATACTACTTTTACAGGGAAGTCCTTTCTCTTCATGTTTTGTATCAGAAGATAGATTAAGATACTGTTGCAGTGCTGGCCAGTGTCAGAAGAGCAATCTTCTTCCTACTAAAACTCAGCTTGTCCACTGCTACATTTTCCCAAATTTCCCCCAAAGTCTTACATACATTGCAGAAAAGCCAGAGACACTTAACAGAAACCTTAAGTGCTGAGGTGTTTGATCCAGTGTTTGATTTCTGAACAAAATAACATCTGTACAACTGTAGTTCTCTCTCTCTTTATAAATATATAAAAATATATGCATAAACACACGTGAATTTCTGTTGTAAGAATTTTGTTTGTTTGCTTTAAATGTCTTCTAGTACCATTGCTCCTGCAATGAGGAAAAGTGAGGAAAGGCTGAATAATTCAGCTGCTACATCATATTGCTTTTAGTCAGAGCTGTAACTATGAGATAAATAAAAACCTCACAATTCAGATATGAGCCTTACAGGCACCACAGGGCATGACACACTTCAATTTTAACACACCCAAGATCCAGAGGAAGTGTTTGTATTTAGCTAATGGAAATAGTGTTCATGTTTTCCTTTTAAAACTCAAGTCTATTTTGCAATTTTTTTTCCCTTAGAAAATAAATGTTTCACAGGTAAAAAAAATTTGCTTGTGATGCAAACAGGTAACAAGTGGAAAAGTAAAAAAGATGTTTCTAGCACCTCTTGTATCTGTGATCCAAATGGTTTATTTATAAGCAAGTTCCAGATCCAGTATTACAGTAAAGTGAGAATCAAAAAGCTTAAGATTATTTTTTTTTTGTACACTTGGCATTAAAGTACCTCCCTTTTCTTACCTGTAAAACAACACAGCACTGAATAAAGTCATCAAAAGCAACTTGTCCTCTTCCTTGTCTGTCAAACTTCCGAATAAGGACATCATAGAATTGATCAGACAGTCGGTAACCTTGGAAAGGAGAAATGCTTTAAAAAGTTTCAATTACCATAGTTCTTCCATAAAAAATAACTAATTATGCTGCTCTGTAGGTGTGTGTAACAGAACCAGAAAACAGTAAGGAGTTATAAGAGGTTGTGGTTTTTTTGCCAAATATCTCCACTGAACAAAAGCAGTGATGAACTGAAATGTATGCAGTAAAAACCATGCTTAATAATAATTATAGACAGAGTCATGGTAAACATAATTACTGATTAAAGTGACAGGCTGGTTGAGGGAATGGTTTAGAGCCACAGCTCAAGTTTTTACACGTGAAGTCATTTAAATGAAAGTTCTGATGCCATCAGAATGCCACTGTAGTGCAGACAGCTGGCTTCATTTCAAAAAGCAGCAAGCTGGATCAAGTATCTCTGTAAGTTCAGACATTTACCTGAAGTATTGGTTATGCTATTGGAGCAGCTCACAGGGAAACAGAAAACATTCCATGCATGTACTGACACCTCCAGTTTTGTTTTTTTTTCATAAAAGGAAATGGTTTAAAAAAAAGTGCTTGTGGCATGAACATCTTTAAAAGGTACCTTATAACAAGGTTATAACCCAGTCATAAAAACTATAATTACAAATGAATTACCAAAACCTGTTAGTGCTTGTTTTAGTTCATTTTTGTCAATCATCCCAGAATTGTCTCTGTCATACGTTCGAAACACATTCTGCCAATCTGTGATGTACTTCCAGACTCCTGTGAATTCATTGAAGTTCACACCCCCTTTGTTTTCTCTGTCAAACATGCCTGAAACAAGCAAACAAAAAGAAACACATACAAAACCTTAATCATACTACTCTTCAGTAAGACCTGCTCATATTTTAAGAAGGAAGCAAGAGCACATTGTGGAAGGTACTGAAGACAGAAAAGAAACTGCAGTACAACAAGTGGTATTTTGGAAAGTTCTGCCAAAAAAGTGCAAGAAGTCATCCACTGAAGGAGGAAAGGATATAGCAACATAAAAAAGAACCAGGATGCATCACAGAATGTTTCTTTTTCCTGGGTTTTCATGTCCGGTTTTGAAATATTCAGGGCTTGATTGATCACCCAGTGACAAAAGGGGCAGGGTGGTGTGGGTGGTTCTTTTTAAGGACTTAAGTGTATTGACTGCCAAAGGTCATCTGCATTTGACTTCCTGATACTGTCATGTTTATGCAAACAGCACAGTAGCACAGTGACAGAACTCAGGCTGCTGATGAATACTTATTAAAAACAGCAAAATATTTAATCCTTGGATTTATGAACTGTATTATAGAAAATATGGGGTTTTGTGTTTGGATTTTTCTCCTGTTCAACCACCATCATCTACATTACTGGAAATCACAATTAAAATATTGTAAAGCTTCTGTTAGGTCTTTCTGGAGCAGAACATAGCATTAAAATGCAAGACAGAAAAAAATGAAATACAAAGACAAGCTATGTAATAGCTTTTCAGCATGTTTAAGCTGACAATTTCCCCATGCACAAATGACATTTGCTATGTATCCAGGAGTACAGTAGCATTTTCTCAGGCTACTTTGACAAGTGCCCATGGAAGGGGCAGTCCTGTATTACTGAAAAGGGAAAATACTCAAGTTTAACTGACTCCTGCTGGGCTGTCTGGAGAAACAAAGGAAAAAAACAAGTAAAGACATATTGAAACATATGCCATCTAACAATAAGAGACCAGCTTGTTGACACTACAGCCAAATTAGTTCAAAAGACCTTTAAGCAAGCATCCATCATTACAGGAGAAACATATTTGTATTGTAATACTTGTGCATACTTATTTCTCTCAACCAGTGCAGCAATTGATAGCATTGTCAGTTGTCTGAACAGATCACAAACCAGTGCCTTGACTATAAAATGCACTCACCAAGAATTGACCTCACTGTTGCTGGATTAAACGGAGTCCACGTGCCTGAAACAGAAAGAATTACTTAGTGCCTAAATACTAAGCAATGTTTTTAAAAAAATGCAACCAACCAACCAACCAACAAAATCAGATAAGAACTTCAGTTAAATTCAGAGCTCGATGACATGGAGCTAGCATATTATAAAATAAGGCTGCTCCAAAGTAGCCATCTTCTTGACCATTCAGAGATGACTTCAGACCAATGCTTTACAGGTACTACACAGAAAGCAACATTTTTCAGGCTGCACCAAAAAAGAAAAAAAAACCTCAAAAAACCCCAAAACCTTGGAAGAACTAAGAAGGATTTTTTTTCATCCCACGTAGTCAGGAGGTATTGGATAAAAAGCAAGATCAAAACTGAGGTCCCACTTTTTCTACTCGTGGGAGCAGAAGGGTTTTATGTTGCAATTCAAATGCAGTCTCCTGTCTATTCCCCACTAAAACCCCATCTGCTCGCTTCCTATTTTCCAGGTGGATTACTCCAGGGCATTTAGTTTCTGACAAGTGAAAAGAAAAGGCTCCTAATATGGCATAACCACACAGTGCAATTTAAAGTCGAAATTAGTATAAATCCCACCTCCACTGCTAAATCAATGAAGTGTTAGTTTAAATTAGTATTTAGAGACTAAGAAATGGTGCTGCTTAAAAGGGCCTGAGCAGTAATCACCTGAAGAGGAGCTTTGTACTTCTCTGAATATTTAGAGGCTAGTCACTTGGGAGCAGTTTTCACTTGGTTTGGGAGCATTCCAGAGCGCCAGGAAGCATTAAGCTTTAAATTAAGAGAACTGTTGTGCCTGATCTAGACTTTCACCATCAAGTCTCTAGAGCCTGTGAAGGAACCAGGAAGACCAAGAAGCATATGTGAAATGAGCTGTGGTTGAGTGCAGGGACCACAAAGGAACCAGTAAGACTAGGGGTACTGTTTGCAAGGATGCAGTTAGCTGCCCACAAATTCCTGAGAGAAAAGCTGTTTTGGTAGGAAGCAGGCTTTGTGAAGGTGTGGCTCTTTGCTGCATCAAGCTGCAGTGGTGTAACTAGTGCTAATAGCAGTGCTGAATTTCTCCCATAGAAGGGAAACTATGTCAGTGTTAAGTCTACAGATGCAGCAACGGGGGAAAACTATACTGTAGGCAGGCCATAGGACTATTTGCACATAAAGAGAAACATAAGCAGAGAAACAGAAGAGTAAAAATGGCTCTGAAAATGCTTAAGCATTAGTTTAGACAGAGAACATCAGTACCTTAGAGTTGTATGTCTCCTGACAAAAATAAAAAATAATGGAATTATTAACAGGGTGCCAGCATTTAACTCTGAACAGAATAGAGGGGAAAAAGTGAAAATACAGTTTGAACATTAACTTATTATGTTGAAATTTTTAAGAGACTCATATAGACACTGCACAGAGAAAGCACAGCAACTCCAGCTGCAGAACTGTACTGTCCCTCCTCCTCCCCTGACTCTACTATTAACTTTACATGGCAGCACAGAAAAAAACCCAGGAAGGTATCACAGAATTTTTACTGTTCAAACAACTATATAAAGTACCGATCAGTTACTCCCAGGTAAGGAAACTTCTATTTGCATAAACTTGACACACTGAAGAGCTGAATGTCAAAACCACATTGAACTTCAATATTTAATGAGCACTATGCAGACAATGTTTTAGAAATAAACACATAACTTTCTTTTAGCCCATGTCAGATTGCAGGACAGCTGCACACAACCATCCACTAGAGGATATATTTTGAAAATAATACAATGAATTGTTGGTGACTTCTCTGCACAAGATCTAGAATCTCTAGAATCAGAATGAAAGAAGCCTGCAGTTCTGTAAATATTTTGAATAATTGTGAATTCACTTGATGGGGATTCTTCATAACTGCAAAGCACTGAAACTGCTACTTTATACTGCAAATACAGAAGAGAAGAGTTCAGATAGTACTCACTAGTACCCTTAAGGTCAATAAGATGAGAAGATAATTAACATATATGAAGTTTAAAATAATGGGTAAAGCCAGGTTCCCACAGATATAAACAGCACTGTAATCTTAAATGGAAACAGTGGCTTAATCAATTTAACTTAGTTTTTGCTGAAGTATTTACTCAAAATAGTATTTTAGTTAACGGATCAGGTCCAGCAGCTACAATATATTGCTTTCAATTCATCAGATATATTAGTAAACAAATACTCTAGTAAATACAGTTTAGTTACAAACTCACAAATTTACTAAATAGAGCCATCCAAATGTATTTCAAGTCTGGAGGTGACTGACAAAGAGGGGCCCTTCAGCCTGTGTGCATTAAAGTTTAAGCCTTTCTCAGTCACAAAATACAGGAAGGATGAAGGAAATAAATCTTGGGAGATGGGAACTTGATACAGAATCAGAGGTGCACAAACAGCTTCAGTATGCATTTTTTCAGATTTCTAAGTGAGGAAAAAAAACCCCACACAACGTGCAACCCTACCCACCCTAAGTCATCAGTGGAAAGTAAAAACAGGCTGCTGGAAAAAATGTTTGGTTTTTATTTTGCTTCCATGAGTTATTTGACCATACCCTGGTTACTCTTTAAAATTATGGCAGGAAACTAAATTTTGAGTGCATCGTCTACTTTGTTAGGGAAAAAACTCAAACATGCCTCATTTGGGAAAAAAAATTAAGATTACCATCTTCAATTCCTGCACAGCACTGTATGAAAAGATTTTATGTGCAGTAAGAAGGCTGGTTGCAAACATCTCATCTTTGTCCAGGTTACACACTGATCCTGCTTAAAAAACAAAGGTTCAGTAGTGATGACCAAGGAATATATAAATCACTATGTTTTTTAGGAAGTAGAGATGAAAAAAACAAAGAAAAAAAAAAAAGGGATGTGCATGCTTTCATTCCCCAGAGTACCAATCAGTAATGTTGACAATAGGTACTCAGTTTATAATGCATTATGACTAACATGCACAAAACCCAGAAAACTTCCTTTGAAATAAAGAACAAAAAACCCGAGGAACAACGGGCTTAGCAAAATCAATCACTCGATCAATCAATAAAATACAGTCAGGACGACTGCCTATTTTTTATCTCCCCTTCAGTCTTTTGCTGTAAATAGTGATGGGAACATTTCCCCCCACCCCCATGAAAGAATTATGGCATCAAGTACCCAGTCTCACATGAAATTTAACATGAAGTTTACAATGCACTACTCCACTGCTCATTTACAGACTTACCATTGGATAGTGCTTGCTGAAGTTCATTATCAGATATTACTCCACTCCTGTCTTTATCAACCCTAGGGAAAAACATAACAAAAACAGCAACCAGTAAGCTTTAAATGGCTGAAATTAGCAGGTTCCACCTACAGAAGACTTCAACATTCTGGTTCTTACTCACCAGATAAAATAAAACTTTTCCCAAAAGGTCACTAATTGCAATTTACTTGGTAAATAATTCAGTTACTGCAAATTAAGTGCTTCATTCAGACTGGTGAGACATTCTGGAACATGATAAAAGCTACAAAGAAAACTGCATGACTTGAGTGAAGAGACACAAAAAGCCACACTTACAAAAAAACAGTTTGGACATATTTGATACAAGAAAGTATTTTTCACAGAATCACACAGATTAACAGAATGTTTGGATTGGAAGGGACCTTAAAGATCATCTAGTTCCAACCCCCCTGCATGGGCAGGGACAAAAACATAACAAAAACAGCAACCAGTAAGCTTTAAATGGCTGAAATTAGCAGGTTCCACCTACAGAAGACTTCAACATTCTGGTTCTTACTCACCAGATAAAATAAAACTTTTCCCAAAAGGTCACTAATTGCAATTTACTTGGTAAATAATTCAGTTACTGCAAATTAAGTGCTTCATTCAGACTGGTGAGACATTCTGGAACATGATAAAAGCTACAAAGAAAACTGCATGACTTGAGTGAAGAGACACAAAAAGCCACACTTACAAAAAAACAGTTTGGACATATTTGATACAAGAAAGTATTTTTCACAGAATCACACAGATTAACAGAATGTTTGGATTGGAAGGGACCTTAAAGATCATCTAGTTCCAACCCCCCTGCATGGGCAGGGACACCTCCCACTAGACCAGGTTACTCAAAGCCCTGTCCAACATGGATTGAACACTTCCAGGTATGAGGCAGCTACAATTTCCCTGGGCAACCTGTGCCAGTGTCTCACCATCCTTACAGGACATACTTTGTTTCTAATATCTAATGTAAGTATAAATGTCCCCTTTTTCAGCAGAAAACCATTACCCCTTGTCCTATTCACCACATGTTATTGTAATGACAGGACAAAGGGCAACAGTTTCAAACTGAAAGAAATCATACTGCGCACACTCCTGAGCTACAGCACATACTTTTCCTTCTAACTTTTCTTCACCTGCCACTTACACAGTATCCAGGCTGTGCACTGTCAAAATCTTAACAAATCCTCTTCCTCCAAGTAAAGAAAATCTCCTTGACTACTGAACTAAAGGCTGTTTTGGGCACCTGGCAGTAAGAGCACAGCCACAAGGACTCTGCCACACCCCCACTGAAGCCAGGGATGGGACTTTTACATTTATTTTTAAAAGAACTGCAGAGGACACCACACTGGCAAAATCTACAAAATGTCTCACCGCAGTAAGCTGTTGGGCTCCCAAACAGGAGCTGGAGCACCTCTGCTATGAAGACAGGCTGAGAGAGTTGGGGCTGCTGGGGCTGTTCAGCCTGGAGAAGAGAAGGCTCTGGGGAGACGTTATAGCACCTTCCAGTGCCTGAAGGGGCTACAGGAAAGCTGGGGGAAAATCTTTTCACCAGAGAGGGCAGTGATAGGACAAGGAATGATGGTTTTAAACTGAAAGAAGGGAGACTTAGGTTAGCTATTAGGAAGAAATTCTTCACCATGAGTGTAGTAAGGCACTGGAATAGGCTGCACAGGGAGGTTGTGGAAGCCCCCTCCCTGGAGGTGTTTAAGGCCAGGTTGGATGAGGTTTGTGCAGCTTGGTCTAGTGGGAGGTGTCCCTGCTCATAGCAGGGAGGCTGGAATCTGATGATCTTTAAGGTCCCTTCTAACCTTAACCATTCTATGATTCTATGATTCCTTCCCCATCTCAAAAATTATATATACCACATACAACATTCAAATTGCAAGCATAAACGGCACAGATTATAACAAAATGATACTCCACTTTTTTTAATTCTCTATTTCTTTTGAAGGTATTCTGAAATCCTTTAAACTTTCATGAGCTGCTACCAGCTTCTAAGCTGATATTTTCATGGAAATGCGTTATGACCTACTTATCTTGCTCCTCAGCAGCACCAGTCAGAGCATATTCATTTCATATACAAAATGATGCAAACTCAAAGTGGGGCTTCCTCAGCAACATCAGGTATCAACCCTGGATTTCATCCGACCACCACGCAGTGATCATGACCTGGCCATGACAGGGTGATACGGCCCCATCACTCAGGGCTGTTAGGTGCTCCTGCAAGGCCTCACTTACTGTAGGAATGGATTAGTGTAACCAGCAAACTCCATCTGATCGTTCACCTTCTTTTCCCCCGTGGTGTTCCCGAACGTATGGAATAAAGATCCCAGAATAGCTCTGCCTGTCAGGGTGGCACATGACCACATGTGCTTCCTCTTAGTCAGTCACTGAATCACCGAAGGACCCTCCCTTTCATTCTACGTCTACTGCATTTCTTTACAGGCCTTTAACACCTACATTATGCTGACAGCCCCTCAGGACACTACACAGATACACCAGTGACACCAGCTCTATGCACACTCAATCCCTTCTCAGCACGCTTTAGGATTTACACAGCAGTTTGCCAGCCGGGAACGCTCCCAACAAAAGCCACGCAGCCCTCCTGACCAGCTACGTTATTTTAAATGGCTTCTACGGGTTTGCACACCGTGTCCACCTGCAGGCCCCGGAGGTCTGGGAGGGCAGGGCCTGCAGGGAGGCTGGCTGGGTGAGCTGCCGCATTCCTGACTCACTGCTGAGCTGCTAAGCAAATACCGCCGTTTTCAGCAACTTAGCAGAACTGCCCGTCTGCTCCTTAACCCCTCCTCGCTCTCCCCGGAGCCCACAGACCCTCCGGCCCATCTCCCCGGCTCCCCCCACACCACACAGACCCGAAGAACCCCAGCACTACGGCCCCAACACCGCGCTGCGGCGTCCCGGCTGCCTTCACCGTGGGTCCCCCTTCCCCTGCCCTCCAACACAGCCCCGCTTACTCCCCCTCCATCACGCAGCACCTTCCTCCCGCCCTGCCGGCCCC
>NW_009952580.1:30755-54753 GCF_000747805.2 Chaetura pelagica | reverse complement strand
CCCCGCGGGCAGCGGGGCGGGCAGGGTCCGGGCGCGCTCCCGCCCCGCGCCCCGGCAGGCGGGGACAGAGCGAGGGGCGCCGGGAGGGGGTTTGTCACGCAGGGGAAGCAGCACCGGTTTCACGCAGCAGGCAGAAGAGGTTACTGCGGCAGAGAGAGGGGGCATAGGGAGAGACAAAGCCGAATGGACCGATTCCCTCGGATAAACAGAAGAGCAAAACCACAGAAGCCCAAAAAACACAGGACTGAAATTGAAATTCAAGCCAAATCAGCATCTCCTCAGTAGTTCTTAACATAACTATCCAAAAATCATCCTAGTTCCTTTCCCCTCCCCTCTAAGAACACTGGTTCCCATGGGACCCGGAGTGACTCCTTAGGTACAGAGATGCCGACTTGACCCTTGATCTGTCTCCATGTTGCTCCCCCTGTCAACGACAAAAGTCACAATCTTTGTGTTGCCCTTTGTCCAAACTGCGGACCTTGCACATGTCTCTCCTGGGTAAGCAGCTGTCACCGAGAGGGGACAAATGGCACAGGGTCTGGGTGTTCGCAGGCTGAACAAGTAACACCTCCAGAATGTTCATTAGAATAATGTAGGCTCGTGCCTCCCTTGTACTTACTCTGACAGCTCTACTTCAGGTACTACCAGATCGTGCCTTCATTGTGTCCTTCATCCTGTCACCATTTTCTAATAAGATTGTATAACTAGAACAGATAAATACTGACAATTAGCTTTCAGCATTAATCTGAAAATACTGTGGAAATAAACTAGTATCTTGCATTTCCATGGAACTATTAAATCCAAAGTTTATTCACACTTCAAACAAGCAAAAAAAGATTAAAATGTGCTGTAAATCTATAAGGGTGCAAAGAATACATAGGTGAAGGCAGCAATGGTTTAAAGTTTTATTGAACAGGTGGTGTTTTGTGTGCTGTTTTTGTGACTCAATGACAAGAAAGATTGTACCTCATGTGACTTATTTATTCACCCTATAATCAAACTGCACAGTAGCAATTCATTCAGTTCCTTAGTCAGGAAACTGGTTTCATAATTAAGTTTTCTCCAATAAACTATTTTACACCAAAGGAAGTACATACACAAAGTATAAGGTGAAAGTGGATGGGGATGTTAATCAATGCTCAATGCAGTGCCATATAAAGATAGTTCTAAAGAGGAGTCTGATTAGGTAGGATAAGCCAGGTATGTTAGTATATCCAGCACTAGCTGAGCTCTGTTGGTTTTGGTGTAAATACCTTTATATGGCATTGTAGTGCACTGTGCAAACTTATTCCACAAGAAAAATGTATTTGCTGACAGCAAAAACAGCTGTAACCAATGGATCAGCAAAAAGCCCCCTGGCCATTAGATGCTTCATTCATTAAACGTGACTTTCACATCCATCTTCTTTCAGAAATCTGATTACACATTCCCACATCCAAATCTTTAGAAAGTAACATGCCTGCCAAGTGTCAATGTATATTGAACTTCACTCGAAACAGCATTGCCAAATTTGCCCTCAGTTATTTCAAACCCGTTGATCCCAGAACAGTAATGACACACGAAATTGTCAGTTACTTAAGAAGTTTTGGCACAGTTAGAGTAGGAACTGTAATTTCTTTGAAAATTGGCACGTAGTTTGGATTTGGTTGGCTTGGGCCTTGATCCAAAGTCTCAATGATAGTCTGCTTCATATCTCGGCTCGCATCGCCTCTTACTGTCAGCAAAGCTGCAATATGATCATCCCTGCCAAAGAAACAAGGTAAAACTGGCATTAGAAGAAAACTTTGCACAACATCTTGTCAAAAAGAGCATTTAGTTGGCATTCTTTTCATTCAGTTTCAGCAGGTACTTTAATTCTAGATCATGTATCTCATCACTCAGAACTGGCTTTTCCAGCTCGATATGCAGCACTGCTTTGGCTGCTCTTAGGACTCTAAAAACATATTTTATCCTCCCAAAGCATAGAATTAGCATTATTTTTCATTAAAAAGTGGCTACATTCTAGAATATGAAAAGTATGCACATATTTACACCTTGCTTTCAAATTCGCCCAAGACTACAAAGAAACAGTGATGTTATCCATCCACCTTTTAACTTGGAGGGCAAAGAGAATTACCTGATATCTGGGTATTTACTGACTAAAGTTGAAACTTCCAGATAGAGCAGTGAAGGATCAGTTAGCTTGATAACCTCTGCAATGGCTTCAATGATGTCACAAAGTCCTTCAGTGTCCTCTCCAGAGCCCTGCAAGATGAAAAGTGTAACAAAAAAGAATTCCCCAAAAGAAAAGCTATCCCCCCAATATCTACAAACAATCCTTTGTTATTTTTTCCCCACAATAGTCTTCAACTCCACAAACAGATTTATTTTCAGACATTAAGAAAACAAAATATCTGTGAATTGTCACCAAAAGCTTCTTCCCTCTTTCCCTGTTGTTCAGAAACCTACCCTCAGATGATCAGTAAGGAAAGGCGTCTCTTACGAACAATATGTTGCATTTACACACATGGTGATGCATTCTAGTCTTTAATTTTGCTAATTCGCCAGCAAAATCATTAGTAATAACTAATGGGAAAGACAGATCTCTTCTGAAACATTACTTAAAAATTGACCATGCATTAGCTTGCTTCTAGTCATCTGGCCACCAAGGCAGCTTTCAACAACTGTTCAGCTGAACTGTAGTATCTCTCTCATCTTTGGACTATTTATTCAGTTCCAGGTCATCTGGTCCTGCCAATCTCATTAATTTCATTTCTTTCATAACCTGTTCTATCAAGACCTTAATCTGAAGCAGATGTTACACGGAATCCCACATAATGAAGGACTCTGATGCACGAGTTCCCCAATATCTTTCACAGAGCAGAGATGAATGCCACCCCTTCCCCCAGCTTTTCAGGCTCTCTCTCTCTGCATTCTTCTTGAATTTTGTCATCTGTTTCATACGTAGTTAAAAAAAATGTTTACTATTAATTTTAGGCCTATCTTGTACATTGTTTCCCAAATACTCTTTCTGGCCTGTCTTTTTGACTTTTACTGCACTTTAAATGGAGTCAACATATTTGTCGTGTTGATTCTAAATGAATACTTAGGTTATGTTGCTTAGGTAGTAAGTAACTGCATGTTACTTAGGTAGTAAGTAACTGCATCTATTTGATGCAATATCACCCTTTTTTCCAGTCAGGAAAAGCAAAGCCTGGTTTTTTTGTGTTTTTTTTTAATTTTTTTTTTTAACAAAGAACTTCTTTTATTCTTTTGCTTACTACTACAAAGTCAGGATACCTATGTCTGTGAAGCCATTCAAATACTCAGCTGCAGAGAGATGTATGAACACCAAACAGTAGAAATGGTGCCCAGGTGCTTAGTGGCAGGCCTGTGTGTGTTCAGGAACTGTGCACTCCTCTGACATCCTTGATATATTCACAAGCCACTCAACACATTGGAGACATGGAGACCTAACTTCAGTCATTTTCTCTAAGCAGTAAAGGCGTAGTTTATTCTAAATTACCAGGCTAACAGCAGCACCCAAAACAAGTACTTACAGCTGCAAGCTTCTTAAACAGAAATCTGAACTGTTCTGCTTCTTTGATCATTCTTTCTGCACCCTCTTTTCTCTCTTCTGCATTTCTGAAGGATATACGTTTTAACATGATTGCTCTGATGTATTCCACAACCACTCTCCGATGGGCCTCAACAGTCATGGTCTGAAAGAAGAGAAAAAGGTGGTGGATTATACCAGTGGTACCTGCAAACACAGCCATTATGTTTAGTCTTCTAACAATTATTAGTCTTTGAAATGTGGATTTTTACATGTAATCACCAGTACACAGGTTTTGCTAATACCACACATTTTGATGCAAACAGAAATGAGAATCTGTCTTTCCAGGATGTGCCAATTTTGAGAAACAACACCACCAAGATATTTCTGATGACACACCTTAATTATTTTTTTGAGGTGCACAGGCATATCCAAAGACAGAAGAACAAACATGAAATAATTTGGATGAGCTTTAGAACAGACCTGTGCTTGGCCATGAAGGCTTGCTGTTTGTATCTGATCAAGACATGACCACCCATCACAGAGGCTTCTGCCGGAGAACACCAGCACACTGCATAAAGCACTGCACATCTCGCCTACATTATCTGTGCGCCGGGTCAAATCTGTTAAGAAGCCTGGAGAGCCAGCAGCAATCACCTTGTCACATCTTCCTTGAGTGCTCTGCTGTTCTGCCCTTGTCTTTTCATAGGAAATAGCTACTGATGACAAAACATCTGGTATTGGTGCAAGAGTAACGCTGAGGTTTGGAAATAGAGAACAAAACAAAAAACCCAAAACCTTTACATTTTTTTTCAACTCCAATGTAAGGAGAGTCTTAAAATCCACCAAGTCTTCAGGAGGGGTTTTTCTCTTTAAGCATGGTGGCAAACTTACTCATGATTAAGAAAATCCTGCATAACAGGTAGTCACAAACTTTTAATCATATTTTATTAGTATTTATCAAGCTTTACTTTCAATCAATATGAGCTTCCAGTTTCAGTCAAAATTCTGCAGAAACATTTCAGGAAAGGAAAACAAAACAAGAAAAGAGAAAATCACAGATTGCAAAGTATTGGAAGTCACAGCCTTCATCCAAGAGGTAGAAAATGTGATTCCAAGTTCTGCTCTCTCAGTGCAGAAATACCAGTTTACTGGTTGTTCAGGGATGGCTTCTCTTGCATTTTTGTAATTGATGCCAATTACACAGAAGAAAATGTACTCCACAGAATAGACCTTGGGAGACTGACACCCTCTGAAGAGAAAGTGAACATCTCTTCTACAGCTAAGAAAGGTAACCCTCTGAAAAGCCATCAGTGCAATGACAGGGCACATGAGGAAAACAGCAGAGCAGAATGACTGTAACATACAAATCCTCCTGTTCCAGAACAGTGTCTTACCCATTCTTTACTTAGCTGCTCTGTTCATGTGGCTTTTAAAAAATGGATTTTCAAAACAAAGTTACCAGGAATACTTTAAATCCAGAAAAAAAAGCCCACCCCAAATGAGGAGGAAAAAAAAGTCTCCCATCCAGTGACAGAACATACAGTGTAGTGTGGGGGAGATTGTCTTGTGGTGGGATACAGTGGAATAGTAGGTATGATGAATTCCAAAAAAACTGTGTTTGTCAGCTTCACCAGAAGGTGGCAATAAACACGACATGGTGAAACGTGACTGCAGAGATTGGTATGCACACTTAAGGAAACTCACGCCAAGCACTATTATCTCACAGTAACACACTAGGTCTGGAAAAAGCTGTTCAATGAATATAGACTAATTCTGGAAACAACCTAACATCTTTTGCATACTTTTTCTGGATTGAAAATGCATATAGTTAGCACACATAATAACACTTCTAGGATCTGCAAATACTGAAGTTTAAGAGGTCATCAGGGGAATTTCGAGCAGTCCCTTCTATCTCTTTAAGAGTTAAAGTAAGATAGAGTAAGTGTATGATTTTGAGACTGTGTCTTTTAAGCACTTCTGTAAGTAAGTAAGTAAGTAAGAAGCTTAGTAAGAGTTTCTTCAAAGACCTCAATTGAATCCTGATTGTGCTAGCTTCAAGTATTTCTAAGTCTTTGGGAATCATTTAATACATGCTATCTTGACCATATAAAACCGAATTCAATTCAAAAAAGGATAAAAACAAGTACAATAATAATAAAAGACAGAAGGACAATAAGAAAAATCCAGATATCCTTTAACAAACTGCAGGGGAAAAAAAGACGTAACATTAAGCTGCTGTAACAGAACTTTACATGAGCTACACATTTGTTAAACCTCATGGCACTAATTTAACTATGTCTCATTATACATACTAAAACTAGAAATTACAGAATGTCCATTTATTAAAAATACAATTACAGGCCTGCAAAAAGTTTCAGAATAGCTGATTCTATCTGCCTACAAACTTCTGAGGAGAGGCAGAAAAGTACAAGCTGGTAAGAATACCATCTAGTAACATGCCAGTACATTTTCTGGACTAAATCCTGCAGTTCTGATCTGTCTGTGTAAATATTATATGGCTGTGAACAAAATAAATGAGAGAGAGAAATGTTAAATTCAGACTTTTGCAATATGATTATAAACAGTTTTTCATTTCTGGTGATGAATCAATTCCAATTTTTGTATTCACATTCTGAATTCCATTCAGAAATTCCAAACCAACATGTTAGTCAGAGTACATTAGCAAATTATCATAGACTGTTTTGCACCTACCTTCTTGTAAGGCTTTTTTATTTTTGCAAAGTCATTGAAATAATCCTCTACAGTCACACAGATAGTCCCCACTGCATTAGACCCCATCAACCACTTCTTTGTCATCAGCTCATTGAGATGTGGCTGAGAAGGTAACGAACAATTAATCAGAACACATTTTTGACACTTTCATCAAATCAGTGCAGTTACTAAAAAAACGGGAGACAATTTTAAGTGACATACATTTCTAAGCTACACTCCCTCAAAAGGAATAAGCAGTCAAGTGTAAGAAAATTATGTGATCAGTTATCAGAATGACAATTGCCACAGAGTGCCACCCTGACATACACACTGGGTTTGTATGTAAACCAACTGCACTAACCTGAGGATTTGTTTCATATGAGTTCTCTACATTATCTATCTAAATGTCTACGCTAAATAAAAAAAACATAGGTCCAAGGACAAAAGTGGCTTAAGAGGTGATTATTGCAATTTTAAATATGAGGCACCTTTAAATTTTTGTGATAATGAAACTTCCTGCTTGCTGTCTTTTAACTGCTACTGGCTATTCAGTTGTTCCTCTTGGATGGGCCCATAAACTTCCTGTGCCTATACCACACCTGGTGGGCTATATGTTTTGCTCCTTCCCCAGAACTCCACAATACATAATTCCAGTATTCGCAACATCTACATACCCACCTTGCTTTGTTCTCCCCAGAGGAAAAGTTCTTTAGGTATTAGGACAGTATTTTACAAATCATAATAATGACATGAAGCTTGAAGTTAACTGATTTCAAAGAATGGTCATTAGAGTAGATGGGAGTGTATTCTCATAATCAATGAGCATAGTTAATGAGAAATAAAGGTTTTGCTTAAGAGCTCCAAGTTTATTTTAAACACTGCTCCCACATCTTCCTTACTGTGAATCACCCAAGTTGTTTACATTAGTTAAAAATATTATTACAAATCTAACAAGTCCTAGAACATCTGTCTTTGCCCCCTCAGTCCTCTAATTTCCCTGCCTCCCTCCCCAAACTCCCAATTTCTTTTTAGCTATAAAGTGACTTATTTTATTTTTTTCCCCTGAGGGATTCTATACAGGCAGAATTCTTAAACATGGACATTTATCAGCCAGAAAGGGCCCACCTTTAAAGTCAATTAGCTACATTACTTACAGGTGTACAGCACCTGTACAAAGATGGCAACAGTATCAGCAAAGTTTCTCAAATAATTCTTAAAACACAACTACATAAGACTAGTACAATCTGCTAGAAAATATTCACTATATACAAAGCACATGCCTAAAGGGATCCTGTGAAATATTCTTAAGCAACCTTTCAGCCTCCTACAGGCAAATGATACCAGTGAAGAAAGTTACTGACATTCACCTATAAAATGTTATGGCAATCAAAAGGCTTCGTTACTACTTAATTCCTGATTTATTTTTCCTTATCAAACAATTCTTCTGGTTTTTTTTGAGGGAAAAAGTTCTAACCTCTAAATCCATGAAGACTTCATCTAGAAGGCTAGAACATCCTTCTTTGGCAATGATGTCTAAAGTTGCATCCATGCTTGTATGACTGCTCAATAATGTGTCTTCCATGTCAGTTTTCAAGTATTTTCTTTTCAGACTGATTATAGATTCTCTGTGACAAATAACAACACTTTCCATCATACACTGATGCACAACTGTACTGCTACCAAGTTTTCAGAGTGCATACACAGAAAGAGACATACTAGACAGTCTTATTTTTGCAAGGGGAAATAATGTGAGTTGCTTGGTTTGGAAGCCCTACTTTAGTCTCTAGCATGACTTTAGAGGGATCAACCTATACTACTTGTATGCTGGTAACAAACTACTGCTGATATGTAGACATGAGAATGGCAGCAGATATAGATGAACATGCAGTTTGGATTGCTGAATACTGAAGCATGAGGAATGAGGATTTCTTTCTCCTGCTTTGATACTCTTAATAGAGGAAGTTCTGCCTCTACTTTTCTCCAGTTCAGTGCACCTCAATCATGTTTCTTAAAGGTCAGCTGTGGGAGATCACGCACAAAAGAAGACAGCAGGCCCCAGACAAACTAAGCAAAATGACCTGCTGAAATTCTAAACATTCAAGATAAATTTCTCTTTGGCAATGAAATTTTTGGAATAACAAGTGGATTTTCACCAGTGACGGGCAATGGCTTGACTTAATGAAGGCAAAAGCAATTACAGTATCTACCTCCTAAAATAGCATTATATTCAAACCAGTTGTCTTTGTTTAGTCTGTTGAACTATCTTAACTGAAACCCTCTTTGTATCCAAAAGAAGAGAAGGTCCGGGAACATGTAGTAATAACAAAGAAGTATCAATACTTATATTTCTCACAATATTGCAAGAACATGCAGACTTACTTAAAAGTTTGACAGTTGTTGATGACTGCAATCATGTATTGAACATAACACTGAGGATACTGACGATTTTTAAGGTGTTCCTCTTTATACAACTGTGCTTCATCTTTGTACCTGTAACATATACAAGGAATGGCATAAAACTAACAGAAATCTGTAATAACTTAAGTACACCTGTGGGACCAAATGCTCCTTAAGGGCCTGTCAGGTAGTATTTTAGAAGTGTTTTATAAAGGGCTTGTTGCTCATGTGATGTTTAGTCTCTGTGTTCTGGGCAGAATCCAGCCAATGAGGTGTTTTCTGTCTCCCTTAGGAGAAAGAAGTATAAAATTGAGACACAAAAGAAAGAACTGACTCAAAAAATTAGAGTCATTTGCAGAGAGGAACTGAAAGTGCCGCTCACCAGCACAGAAACACTCCTGTGGTGAAACTGGGGAAGGCAGGAAGAAAGCAAGAAAAGGAAAGGGAATTAAAACTTCGTTGCAGGGATATTATAGGAGAAAAATGAGGCAATAAAGAAACATTCACAGGAAAAACAAGTACTGGAATTGTAGGGACAAAGAGAGGCTGAGGCAGGATAAGGCATATATAATTTTAAAAATTATGTTACCTGGTTAGAAATGAATTCATTTGTTGAAGACATAGAAGGAGTACCTTTGTTTTCAAATCTTCATTTATCTGAGCAGCCACCTGAAGATTCTGCTCAAACATCTAAATTAAAAATAGGTTCGTTATAAAGACAGGCCTTTACCAGTGGTAAACCAAAGCCAAAATTCCTATCTTGTTGGAGACTGTCACTAGCACCAGCTCTACGTGTGGTTTTTTGGTTTGTGTTTTTTAAAACAAGCCCAGACAATTGCTGCCGACTAAGCAAAAAATCATTATTTACGTAAGTGTAATTAATAAGTTAGTGATAACTGTTAATGTATGCTGCAGTTTTATCCTGATAATGAAAACAGCTGCATTTTTTCTTCAGCAAAAAAGTACTTAATTTTCTAATTCAGTAGGAAAATGGCTTTACAATGGATCAAAGCTCTTGAGTAAGCTCCTGCAGCTAGCAATGAATAACCTTATAACTTTCAATTCCTCTGCTTTCCCCATATATGAAAGTAGTAAGTTCACATTAGTGAACGAGAAGGGGCTCATGAACTTCAGAAACAAAACTACACACAAGATCTATGTCACCTGCAAGGAACTGTGTTTGAGATGAGGGGGCTGGAAAGGAAGCATACAAAGCCAAGCGGAAACATGAGTTGCTTTTATGCTGAGTTTATTTTGAAAGTTTCACTGCTACACGAATCTCAACACTGCAGCTTTTGGCAGCATGACACTGAAGAGAAATTGGAAAGTAAGATAATAAGCTGACATTTTTCTGCTTGATAAAGATCACTTAAAAAACTTCCTATTTCTACTACCGACAGGGTGGTGCAGGTTGTTTTGCTTTGGGTTTGGATTATTTTTTTTCTTCAGATCTTAGAAATAGCCTTTTCCTTGCAGTTTTGAAGCTATTTAATAATTTGCACAGGCATTAATATTAAATGAAGCAGCATTCAAACAATAACATTTTTGATCTTCAACAGAACTTTTCTTTCCAGTATTAAGGTGTTTGTATAATAATTTATAGGAACAAATACATGCCTAACTACTTCAGCATCATTTTAACAAACTACATTTTAATAACTTACAAATATTTTATCTGGTAGGCTTACGGTACAAATTTACAGGAAGAGACCTAATTCAAAGCAGTTAACTAAATACAAATACCAACTAAAAAAAACATATTGAAAAATGTTTCTAATCTACACATAAGAAGAACTAAGTACTGGAAGTTAGAAGAAGAACTAAAAATACTCTAAGTATTAAAGTGAAAAAGGCAAATCCTCCAACTAACAACTCTACAGTAAAAAAACCAAACTATCCTTCAATAGACAGAGAAACAACAGGATCCCAAACAGTTTGGTTTCCCTGCCTCTCCATTCCCCCCAAATTCGGGTACTGCTTCTGTAGATTTTCTACAGTAGCCAAGTTCTCTTATACCTGAAAAACAATAGCAGGGAGCGTAGTCTGATAGTACCCATCTTGATCTGCTTCTGGTTCCGTTTCTTTTATCCAATCTTTTTTATCTGTCTCTAGTGCTTTTCGCAGCCAGCCAATGATGTTAGACTAGATTAAACAAAACAACCAAGAAAAAAGAAGTATTATTTAAACACAACAAAAAAACCCACCACAGTATTTGGAACAGCAGCCATTTCCATAATGAAGAATGGCATAGTAACTGAAAATGTCAACAACTCTTATCATCCTTACAGGATAAAGGTAACATAGATAACATGAGTACTGGTAAAATAGCAATGTAGTTTGAGTTAAACTTAGGCACATTTTGGAAGGGGTGTGTCCCAAACACAAAGAGCAAGTCCGTTTGCCAGAATCAAAATGTTTGCTGACTTCTGAGGCATTTATTAAGCTTCAGGCTTTGGGCTTCTAACTGAATTTTTCCACAACTGAAAAAATTAAGGTAACACTTAACATAGGAAAATTAGCACATATCTGCTTGTAGTTTCTTTTACCTGCATTTTAGGAAACTGATGCTTGCTACTGCTGGGGACAAAAACTCAGGATTGGATTAAATGAGTTGCATTTCTTGGAATTTAACTGACAGAGATACAATAGTTTGCTTTCCTTCCATCCAACAGCAGACAGTGAGAGCAACTGTTGTTAGAACTAGATTAAGCCAGTTTTCTGATCACTTGCATGACCCACAGACCATGGACATCCTTGCAAGGATAGGTAGTAAAGATCAGCATGCCTGCTAAAGATGCAATTGGATTTTTTAATTTCTATCTAAAAGTAATTATATTAGTGTGCCCTACCATACAAAATTAAACATGACCAGTAGGCATGCACAGAAGGGGCAAAGAGTCTAAAATAGGTATTTTTTTCTCTTTAAAATGTTTACATTTTTAACATATTCAGTCAATACCTTTTGGTGCAAACTATCAGCAGATGGGATAAAGAAAGAAAATGAAAATTCTAGTGTCTTCCTGCACAAGAAAGGTTGTTGACCACAGAACAGCAGTTTTCTTTCTGACTACAGCAGTGGTCTTTCAAGTGCTGTACCTGCTAAGTACACATAGCACCATCTTCAATTATGTGAAATTATGTGCTATCTTTATAAGCATGGAACTGCTCTGATGATATCTGATTTACAAAGAAAAATTAATCTTTTAAGTCACCAGCCCAGACGATATCAACATCTTCCACCTTAAGATCATAATTTACAATAATGTTTTTTTCTGGCTGAGGTGCTTGGAAAAAAAAACCCTATTAAAAATCTGTTAAAATCTATTACACATCAATATTTAAGATGATAGTCACAATTAAGAAATACTTTCATTTACCCAAACAGAACTAGTTGTATTTTGTTTATAAACAGTTGGAAACAGAACATCAAAAAAATAAAATAAGTTTTTTGGGGATGGGTAGAAAATTGGACCAAGCTGAATTTTGTGAAACAAACAGGCTGTTTCAGTATTTACTGCCTTAAGAAGAATATACAGCCAAAAATCACAACCAGCAAAATAAAACCACTCTATGTTAAACAGACTAGCAAGTTTGCCTTATTTTATTTATATAATAGAAATACAAAAATGTTCTATATATAATGTTTGCAGTGAGTAGGGAAAAACATTTCTGAAAAACCAATATAGGGGTTTTTTTTTCCATATTAAGAGGGGACAAAATAAATTGAAAGGAATTTCCTTAGTCAAGCCAAAAGTAGCTTGAGAAACAAGCCGATTGGTTTTTTTTTGTCCTAAAGGTAAGTGCAGAAAAATAAACTTGCATAAAAGTCCTAGCAAGCTAATGTGAAGGAGAGTCTATTGGCAGCTTCCCTCAGACATAGCAAGATTGGTTCACATTATTGTGATGAATAAGAAGTCCAAATTGTTGCTGTTGCTGGGCATTTTTTAGTAGCTAACACATCCAAACCAACAAAAACATCCCTCCTCTGCTTGGCAGAGCTCCTAAACATTTGAGGATTAGGAATCCAATTAACATTTTAAGAACAGCAAGTCCAAAGTTCCAACTATCCCAATATCCAGTCTCAGAGGCAACCAAGAGTGGATCTTTAAAGAAAAAGAAATTTAAAAACCTAACAATCACATACTGATTCCTTTTCTGCATAGTTGACTGACTTCCCGTGACTCTTAGGATAAGCAAAAAGTAGTGTCTTTATATTTAATATGCATTTGGAATGGCATCCACAAAAGGAAGTTATGCCCATGCAGTCAACAGACACAGAAGAAAAAAAAAATTAAGGACTCAAAGTGGCAAACATAAACATCCGTGTTACCTTGAAAAGAGCACACCTGTATCAAATGTTGATGTAGTTACTAGAGGGACCAGGATACATTTAGTGGCTTGTGCAGGTGATGCCTAACATATGAGCACTATGTATTTGGATGAGCAAAGAAATTCCTTCCTTTCTAATAAAATACCATTGATAAAAATCTTTAAAGCATAATTATTCCTTGAAATATCATGATTCACATCTATAAAGTTATCTGGTTATAACTTTATAAAAAAACCTACACATATTATATGAAAATTTATACAAGTAATGATACCGAGTTCACATTTGGCACAAGTTTATTTAGATGTAATAGCAGCAGTTGAGGTGCTAACGCAGCTTTATATTCATTTGCAGGCATCTTTGAGTTATTATTACTCACAGTAAGTGTTGACATATATTTGCTGAGAAGCTGGTCTACCACATTTTGTGAAATGAGAGCATTCAGAGAATTGACATCCACTTCAGGAGACAGTTCTGAATTTCCCATCATCTCTGTACTAAGTTTAAAAATAAAAAAAAAGAAATAAGGAAGACATTGCAGATTAGTACAGAAAGATGAGATTAAAGGTTCAAAACTATGCAGCTTCTTTGTATGACCACTGTAAGGGGCAATCTTCCAATATCTATACATTTTGAAAAGTTCTTAATAGTAACTGCAACAATAAATGCATTTATAAGGAATGTAAATAAAGCTTTATAGAAGAACAGGATGTAAAAGCTATAGCCCAGCGTATAGAAAAAGTTACAGACATTTTAAATATTCAACCCTCTCGTGTTTCTAACTTATGTACAAGAATTAGTGATTGCTTAAGACCGCATAAAAGCCAACTGGTTCAACCTGTGGACTCTTGATAGGGGATGTTTTTATACGACTCACATTTCAGAGACAATGACAGACACACATTCTGAATTTCAGAATGGGAAAGATTAGTGAAAAGTACAAAATATTCTGCCCACAGTTTCTCAAAAGAGCTTCTGGTGTGCTATTAGTATCATATCAACATTAAAGCTAGAGCATATTAAAAGAAAATCTAATAAAGCTTCCTCTATTGGTAGAAAATACACCTAATAAAAGAGGAGGAGGCATCTCTTGCATGCTGAATCAAAAGTGGGCTTCATGGGTACTGTACAACAGCTATACTTGCCTGCAAAGGAAAACTCTTGATTTTACAGGGTTAGTATGAAACCAGAGCAACCAAAAATATTTTTACAAGTATTAAGTAAAATTAATACTTCACAGTGATAAGTTTGCATCTATAATTTATAAAATTATATGAGTTGCTTGTGTAACTAAAAAAAACCCCCACAGCTAAAACAAAGCACAACATAGGAGGAACTCTAAATATTTCATGCTCAAACAAATCAATAACTCAAAACCACACTCTTCAGAGAGTGCTTTATTAACAGTTCATGAAAATATATTACATCATAATAACATAAATTGTTTCACATGCTATTTCTAGTGTGCTTTTCAGAAGGAAGCCACAAAGTCTATATTTGCAGTGGCAACTATAAAAAACAAATAGTAAGTAATAAAAATAAATTCCTAAATAAATGTTTCATTTGTATATTTCTGCAAGTTAAAGTTGTTCTCTGGGTACCTGCAGTGAGTCAGCACAGTGGTGCTTCCACATAACAAACAAAAAAAATAGTCTCAAGGCACTTAAAAAAGCCCCAATCAAACAAAAACAAAATTCCTGTCTTTGAAACCATAAAAGATACTGTAACCGAACACTGTACATTTTTAGTCTTTCAAGGCTGTAGGAAAAGAGACTGAAGATCTTTCAAGTGGCTCAAGCTATTCAGAAAACTGAACTCCATTCTGTTGCTGTTTACATAAAGAACACGCGTGACAACAGGACCTGCTCAAGGCTTATTCAGGGGAGACGTGAGAAACTGTTTATGGCACTGGGCCATATGACACCATCATATCTCTACTTCACAAGGTCATAGAGACATTAAACCCTTCTCAAAGCTTCTCAACTGAAACCCTGAAACAAAGATCACAGGCTCCTCCCTCTAGCCCCCAGTTACAAAAATTCTTCCTATACACCAGTTCTGTTTCCTGCTTGCTACCAGTCAAGTGTCAGGGGAAAGAAAGTGCTAAGACAACATTCTCACAAGTGTCAGGAAGCTCCTAACTATAGGGAAGAGTTATTCCCTTCAACAAAATGTTTATAAACAAGTTGAGATTTTAACCAGAATTGTATTATTCAGAAACTAACATTGTAAAAGACTTCCATTCTGCCTCCTGTGCCAGACTTGCCACCAATTCTGCTCTGTCTTATAAAAAAAAAAAAAGGTACTTTTATCTAGAGACAACATCCAGCTAGACATATAGCACCTTACTTCAAGTGAAGATTGTTGACATTGTCTGTAGCAATGCTGGTGAACTCTTAGCAGTTTTGTCAACACTTGACCAGTATTTGATATAATGGTATGAATAGAAGCATCAGGATCTTATGCAACTTATATTTTTCCTAAAATACAGGTTGGAGTCCTGGTCCCAACCCAGCACAGGTTTTGTAATCGCAGTGTGTTTCCAAAGCTCTCACTGATTTAAATATAAAAGACAAATGCATCTAGCACAGTAAAACTGCATCCCACTCAAATATTAAAGGCTATTATTCCACATGGATCATCATATTATTTCTTAGCTATGAGATGAACACAGTTCTGAAAACCATTTCCAAGGCACACTTTGGTAAAGTACAACGTGATTATTTTAAAATTCCTATCTTACAATGATTATAAACAGAAATTATGCATGGCTTTTATCAGTTCATCACACAGAAAAAGCCCTGTGCTTTACTTAGTATTTTCTCAGCTAGTTTTGAAGCACAGCTGTAAAAAGCAAATACAAACACAAATGTATAGGTTCCCTCTAATATTCTATGATGTCTAGTAAGAGTAAAAAAATATTAAAAAGCACAAATCACAGAATATTAGAGGCTGGAAGGGAGCTCCAAAGATCTTCCGAGTCCAACCCCCTTTAGCATCTTACACCATATAGTGTGTTCCATAGAAGTGAATAAGGAATGGAACAGCAGTTTAGAACCTATTTTTCATGCAGGGAACAGAGGGTGAAGTATCACAAAAATACAGGTATCACTATGTCGTGTAGACAATCCTTATTCACAGATTAGTGTAAACATATTCCTATAGAGAATTGTTTATTACATTAAGAGATGTCTAATGAATGAGATTTGGCAAGCTCTGCCAAGTATCCTGCTTGAGCACTTTGCTTTTCCCACTCACAAGCCTGAGACAATATCTTCTTTCACTGTGCACTACAAACATACATAACAACTATCATCCTCTTTATAACAGTTTATCACAGAATCACTGCCTTCTCAGGCTCTTTTTTTTCTTTTAAGAAGAAACTCAAAGCCTTAATTTTTTTCCCAAGATACCTCTAATTTCTATCACACTTGTTACATGGATATAAAGGGGAGAAGTGCATTTTTAGATACCGTTTATCCTATCTACTCTTCTCACTTCCTTTCCAAAATGTTGCCATCAGGTGCTACACACATAACTTACTTTAGCAAGATTGATCTCTTTTGCATTTGTTTGTTTTGTAAATAAATGCAGCACTGGCTTTACTCCCTCCTTTTGCCCTCCCTCCTTTTGCCCTTCCTATGACAGAAAACACGGATTGAGAGATTTCGTCTTTGAATTGTCTAACTCAATAGCAATCTGCTCTACTTTCTGGGGGAAGAGCAATTTTAAGACCATGAACTGCCTTACTGGAACATTAGCCTTACGACATTAAGTGAAACACCTGGGCACTTACAGTTACAGAGATTCACATATTTCTAATTCATTGTGGATTTATTTATCTGGCCTTCTATTAAAAAGAAGAAAAGGCTAATAAACTCAGCTCCTTTACCACATCAGTAGCTGTAACCCTATTAGTAACTGCATCTCCCCTATATGCTGCACATGTATGTAATTGTGCATTAATGGGTGCTCCTGATTGTTCCTTGCAGGCAGAAAAAGCAGAACTTTGCAGTGTACAGTAAAGTCCAGAGTTCTAAACAAAACAAGTCTTAAAGCTGGTTATAAAACAGAACAGTATCATCCCCTACGTATATGCTTTACGGTATTATATTCTAAACCTGTGAAACATCCAACTTGTTGAATTAATGAGCCTGAACAACTGAAGATGGTAAAAGCGTACACAGTGCAGACTGTGGATCAACGCCAGCTGTTGAGAACAGGATTACAGTCATGAGGCACAGAAAGGCTAGCATTACTTTTTCCCCAAATAAATTGGTTGCCCTAGTAACTACATGCCAGTAAAAACTCAGCAGTTGCCATTTGAGCTGTTTCGATCACCAGGATGAAAAAACAAAAGAAAATCAAAAGCACATAATGCTTAAGTTATCCCAACAAATCACACCACTAAAAGGAAAGAGTTTAAGAGTATAGCAGGAGACAAACTGCAAGCAGAAATTCTTCTATGTAAACAAATCACCACATAGTCCTGAGAGAAAACCTAAAGGAAGTTACTACATTCTTTCCATTTAACAGTAATGAAGCAATACCGAAACAGTCCCAACCCCTGTAAAAAGAACAATAGAAAGTTAGTAACCATTACAAATCTTCTGGGGCTGTGGCCAACTACAAACATTTTGTTTCGATGAGACAAAAGTCTCTTTCGCGTTTCCCGATACTTCACCAAACCGGTAAGCAAATACTCAGCGACTGCAGATTCAAGCAGATCTTATAACTGCACTGAATTTAAAGCTTACAAAGCTACCAAAATAAATAAATAAATAATGCACTAGAAAATCCAAACAAATTTTAAGGAGCAATTCCCAAAAAGTTAAATGCATAACAAATATCAATGCAGCATGGACTTCAGTATTAGCCCCTCTTTTTTCTTCTTATATGTTATTAGACATAAAATATTCGCACATAAACCGTGTTTTGTATACTTACTGTCACCTACTGCTAACAGGAATGATGAGGCGACCTTACCTTTTATATGTATTTAAAACCCAACTTAGAAGGCTAACAATCTCATTTGCTTCCAGATCCTCTGCAGCAAGTTCTTGCATGCGGGTGGACAAAGCCTGATGGTACATATTTAACAGATTGTTGAAAATGTCATAATGTGGAGGAAAACATTGATCCAGCAGGGTTTTAGCCACAAGCAGGTCATCAAGGACATATTTACGTATGATTTCTAGATGGCGCACAAGCCACATTTTGTCAGATTCTCTAGTATCTGCTTGAGTGCCTTCGATGCGTGTGCTAACAGTTCTTTCCAAAATGTTGAACATTTTTTCTTTCCATTTCTTTGGTCTGCCAGGAGGTATGAACCCAGTTTGTTTTTTCCGGTCTAACATGCGCCTGTCAATTTTCTCCTCCCTCTCAATTATCCTAACAACAGAAACGAGCAAGGTTGGATCTCGACGGACTGTAACGAGAGATCTTTGAACCACCATCCAAAGTTGCTTTGCCAACTCCTCAGAAAGTTTCTGCATATCCCCAAAGTATGTATGGATGAGGTTCATGTCATGTGTGTTTTTGCTGTCCATGCGATACTGCTCATACATCAGGTTATCACGAGAACACTCTAAATCCATCAGTTTCCGATGAGCTTGCAGAAGTTCCCCTCGCTCAATCAGATCCTGCGTCTCCCTGACTATCTCTGGAACTGAAACCAACAAAAAAGAGGAAAGAAAAAAAGATGTAAAACAATGCAATCAAAATACAAAAAAAATAAACAAGCTGGAGAACAGCTGCAGTAATTATTTTGGAGTAATTAAAAGGAAATTCTTTTGAACTGTTAAAAAATGGCTAGTAAATGCTATCTGTAATGTATCTGCGTAAGTAGAATGCTCCACCATTGACTAGTGGCTAAACAAAGATCAAAGGAAGTGCCAACAAAATAGAATCTCCTTTCCCTCCCTTGCTCCCCGCTTACAATAAACAAAAAAGTTGATGAAAGTCCAACCTGGTATGACTGGGAAATAATTTTTCTTAGTAGGTACATTTTGTGAACTACTATCAGGAGAGAAAGGGAGAGAAAAACGACTATTTAAATGATATCAAAGGGGTACGATAGGTTTAGATCCCATTATGGGGGTAAAATTAAGATAACTTATAAGCAGAAAGGCCCTGGCAAGGAATTCACCCTGATTCAAGACGGGATGGAATGTGTACCAAAAAGGCTGGATAAAAGGATTCAAGCAATCCCATTTTCTTTATCTTTACAGTATCCATTATACCACATTAATTTTATTTAATTTTGCAAACCTTCCTAGTTGTGCAAGGAAGAAGTATCTCCTATTTATAATTTCTTTATGCATATTATTCTCTTACTTAACACAACACTGAGGGAAACCCTCAAGGCTCCTAAATGTTGTCTGAGAAAGACTGGCAAGGAATCTTTGACTAAAGATCTTGTCATTTCATATTTTGCCTTTGCTTGCAAAAAAAATTCACTTCTAAAACAATTTGGGACTATTTTCACCCACAGGATTCCTGTAGGTGCCCAGAGTATTGGCAACACTCCACAGCTTTCCAAATTTTCCTTTTGTACATGTCAATTGCATATTACAATTTTTCATACTAAACATGTTACCCCAGCTGCCTATGGCTAGCAAGAAGTTTCTTTGTGACTTGTGTCTAATGATGAGATAGGCCAGACTGGAAGTTCTTAGAGGGTAATTTAGACTCAATTATGTATTAAATGGTTAGCAGCTGTTTCCCTGCACGCGATGTGTAGGCGATTCTTCCTTAATTCTTCATTCCCAGAGAAGCTTAAATTTTTCAACACTACTTGAAAACCTTACCGCTCGTAAGAACCATTGTACAGTGCTTTTGGAACATGATGGATTATATAAAGAACATTAGATTACCTGAAAAGATATTCTTAAGATTTTCTACAGCAGCTGCCAGTTGACTATGTTGCACTACAGCATCCTTAACATCCTTGAGGTTTTCTATGGTGTTGATGCTCTGTCTCCAGTCTTTATTGACATCTATCAAAGACTGCTGAATGTCCTTTACATCATTCAGTGCATTGTGCAGTTGACTTAAACCTGTTCGTACTCCATCTAACTGTGACTGGATTGCTGCCTTAAATAAAAACAAAAAGACAAAGAAAGAACTCATATCAATCCTTAAAGTTCCATATTTTCAACATTTCTCAAGAATTAAGTTTCATTTCAGCATCTAACATTTTTCAGAAGAAAATAAACTAATTCAAAAGGTAATATAGCTTACTAGAAACATGTAACTGACTCTGTGTGCACATCATTTTTTTTGGAAGTTCTGAAGTTTTATCTAGTTTTAGAGGACTTAGATACAATTGGTTCACCCACAAAGCTGTCATAGCATCTTAGGTTAGATCATAATCTTTATAAATCTATATTAAAGCAGCCAAAAAAAGCCAAAATAATCACAAGGAATCCAGTCAGAAAAAAAAAATAATCAAATTGAATAGAATTTCAACCCTGTGAAACATCAACAACCAGCCGTAAAGAGAAGTTGTTGATACAGGTATCTCTTGTAACAGGTGACACCTGAAATACTGACTGTTCAAATAGGCTACTAGTCCTGAGTATCATCTGACAGTCCAGATACCTTACAGAACAAGCATTATTGTGCATACCTGATTGAAAGAAATCAGATCACATCCACTGCACGTTTTTTATGTATGTATTTTTAAAAAGATGTGACAAAGATGAAATCAGCTGAGTGGAAAATGAAACTGGAAATAAGAGGCTTCAAAAGACAAGACAAATGCCAGACATCAGTGAAAACTCAGTTGCATATCTCAAGGACTTGAAATAACCAGTAAACAAATGGGGCACTAATGGTTTTGCTAAGCTGAAAACACTTTTTTTGTCATACTGTTAAGGCAAAAAAACTTCGGTAGTCATGGAACTTTCTGATAGTAGAAGCATAAGAGGAAATCCTGGTAACTACAAAAAGCATTTATTGTGTTTTAAATGTACTGGAAAAGTCCCAGAAGAATGCAGTGATTCTTAAACTGCTGCTGTTTATGTACTTTCAAATTATGACATGCTGATTTTATTGATAAAAATATATTTTCTTGTCAGACTCAGGACAATTAAGCAGTGGTAAAGCATTTTTATACAGTGTCTATCTATAGAACTGCTGCATTGACACATTTTCCCCCTACAGGAACTGAGGTAATTAGGATACTGAAATTCAATATGATACTCAAACACAATCTTCTGAAGCTGACCATAAACCATTTAAAAAGTCACATGACCATTAAAAGTTCCAATACTTCTGATTCAATATTTCAATTTCTTCTAAGGCATTATCTTCCAAGTACTACATATTCAAATTGTTGCCTGTTTAACTTTTGCAGAAACTTGAATATGTTAAATAGTAGCAATCACTAATCTTGCTCACTGACACAAACAGGCAAGGAAAATGCAAAAACAGACATCCACCCATGTTCAGTTAATCTTATAATAGTCAGCTGGGTCCAGGGGAGAGGGATAGGGAATAAGCATTGTGGACTTTGCTTCCTAGAATGAATATTAATCTTAATTTGCACTGGCCACCTTTGTATTAAAGAAATTAACACAAAACCAAGCCACCCTAGGAGCAGGGCTCAAAACGTCATTTTTATCTCTTTTCAAGCAACTGCCTTCAACACTAAGTCATGGAACCAGGATCCTGGCTGCCTGGTCTCTCTAAGAAGCTTGTGCATCACTAACCATCACCTGTTTAAAAAATGCATCCTGAAACGATTAAGGGCTATGGAGCAGGTATTTTTTACCATCTAGAGATGACTGTAATTAAGGAAAATAACAAGGAAACTTCCAAGCTATAAAGTGGATTTAGGCATTTACAAAAGTATAAACTTATGTTTAGTCATCACTGTCTATAGAAGCAGCCAGTAAGCAAATGACTGTGCTCATATATTATAAATAGATCACAGTAACTAAACAGCTGATCCATTATTAATAGACTCCACTATATGCATCCTGCCTTAAATCTGAAAAACCCAGCCCAAGTCATCAAGACAATTTTTGTTTCCATGCTACAGACAAAAATTAATGTGTAGTTTGCTAACAGGTTTTTTCACCATCAAGGCAGATAGGCTTTCATCTATTTCATGCAGACTCCCACAGAGAAGGAGCCACAAACAGTCATAACATAAACTAACTTATTCTGAAATCTAAGCTTAGATACAATGTATACCAGCTACTTTCATCTGGCAAACCCACAAACATTTCCCAAAATACTGTTCTAAGTCTCTACTCCAATTACTTAATAGAGTGGTCTAAGATGACCGCTGGCTAGTGCATACCACTGAAGTAAGCAAGCACAGAACACAGTAACATACAGACACTAAAGCTAGGATGACCTTACTTATATTCCAGGCCAAGTCTGTGTATGCATACGTGTGTGCATGCACTCACACGTACATACAAAGAAGGGTGACAATCACAGGGTACAATTCTGCAAGAGACAATGTCATACATTTTAGCTATCTTCTAGAAACCCATGTACGAGTCAGAGACTAAACTGACCAATCTGTTCCACATGCAATCACCAATTTTGTGCTACAAGTTCAGTATTCAATCATTAAACCAAAGGTTTGTTGGCTAACAGGCTATGGAGCATGAGGGTAGCTGCCCATGGATAGACTGCAGAAGTTCCAGGACATAAGAACACTTGAAATGCTTGAATAAAGATATACAGCATTAGTTTGTGTTACTTGGAGGATGCAAAGTTTCCTTTGTGGATGCAGAGCAAAAATTAAATCCATGGTTTAAAACTATTTGGATGAAAATGTAGAAGGAAAAAAACACGGAATGAAAAAAACCAGAAAGTACATCCATGCTGCACAACAGACACTCAAGTTTATCACACTTTGTACCTTCAGTCGAGCTTCTACTGAAGCCTTCTTACGAGCTTCCCTCCTGCGATACTGCTCCACTTTATCCAGCTGATCAGGACGCTGAAGCATTCCCGCTACTCTCTGAACTGCTGTTGCAACTGCTTCCCTATCCGTTTCCTCCATTCTTGATTAGGACCTCAAAATGCCTTCATAATTTAACAGTGTCCTGAAAAGAAACAGGACATTTTTAGAGAATATATTTTCATTTGATGGCTATGTGTCATTTTACAAGTTAACAATTTGAGAACTAACTTTGGCAATGAGATCTGCAGCTTGACAGAAGCATCATTAGAAAGCATTAAAAACAGTAGGAATCAGAATTCTTGAAGAATCACACTTGAAGTCACTTAACTGTTCTGTTAGTTTACCTGAAATGTTCTCTGGTTATTGTTTTTCCATTACTTTGCTCTCTGTAAGATTGTAGCAAAAAACTAAACAACAAAAAAACACCAGCAAATCTTCATTAAAAATAATTCTATCTTACCCTTGAGTAGGTTTGCCTATGAAAAGAGACATGAGATAACCACAAAAAAAATCTGGTGGCAAGTCCAAGAAAAAATCCTAACTCTTCCTGAACTAGAATCTGTTGGAGCTGAGAAAACCAGAGTGCCCATGCAAAAGCGCAAATTGGGTACCAAAAGTGTGTGGAAACATAGCTGTGGAATTGTACGTTTCAAATTACCGCCTTTATTAACAGCTCAACAGATATGACAGCTTTAACTCACACAGCCACTAACTACCCTAGCACATTAATTAGACCTCATGAGGAAAATTAGCAGTCGTTATCCCGTAATCTCCTACCCAATTACATGCTAACTAGCTGAGGTAGGGAGGCGCACAACTACTAACCATTGAAAAGGAAGAGAAACTTAAACAATCCAGGTCAACGTTACACAGAGGCTGCTGGCCAAAGCCACAAACATCTCCAGAGCTGGAAGAAGTTAACGAAAGAAAGACTGGAGCAGCCTCGGAAAGGCTCCAGCTGCAAGCACAGCCTCCTCCGGACGAGGAGCGAGCCAGCGGGGACAACACGCTTGGAGGGGAAGGCCCCTGCCCCTTCCAGAAACGCGCTTCTGGCCAAGAGCCGCGGGGCAGCAGGCGGGTGCGGGGCAGCACC
>NW_009952580.1:0-29754 GCF_000747805.2 Chaetura pelagica | reverse complement strand
GGGCCCTGTGGGAGGCCTTGGCCCAGCGGAGGACAGGGACGGGCGCTCAGTCAGCCCCTTGTCTGAGCTGCGTGTCCTCAGCAGGTGCTGGGAGCCCAGGTCGCCGCCCCGCCGAGACGGGCTGTGCCGAGGAGGGGGTGCGTGGCTCCCCAAGGCCTGACCCCGGGCCTGCAGCGCTGGGGCTCGGGGAAGCTGCTTGCTGAGGGCTGAGCTCCCACGCGAGGGGAAACTGCGGTGCAATCGAACAGACACGCAGTTACGAAATCGCTGCTGGGTTGGTGGATGCAGCAGGAGGAGCGGGGAGAGGCGAGGTGCCCGCCGGGGCCTGGGTTGGCAGCTGGGTTTGTGTAGGGGTTGCCATAGCAGCTCCCAGGGCCCCTGCTGGCTTAAAATCCCTTCGAGAGGAGCCGAGCGCCTCAGCCGGTGCTCGGTGCGCAGCCCTTGGCCGTGGGACCCGCAGCTGTGGTGTGAGAAGCAGCTTAGTCCCTTCCTGGATGTGTGAGTTCCCACCTCCTGCGTGCTCGGGCTGAGCGGAGAGCAGTGACGGTTTTGCGGTTAGAAATAAAAGTCTTGTTCATGGGCAACCTTAAAGGAGCATTTATCATCTCGTAAAATGTTTGGATCTTCTAATTTTAAATTTATTGTTTTCCTCTTTGCCTTGCTAGTCTATCACATTAGTGCTATAGCAGGAATCAAAATACTGAAGGTGTGGTTTCCTGTTAGAATGTTACATTGCCCCGTCGTTTTCTGTATTGTTGCTTTAGGTTGATTTTTTTGTGGTGGTGGAGATGGAGGAGGCTGTGGGAGGTGAAGCTGAGTTAGGGGGAAGAGCTGAGCCTGGTTCCTCTCCTGGTCACTTGGCACAGCAGGAGTCAGAACAACTTAGACAAACACAACTCTCTTTGAAACCTGACATTGATCTCTGTCCACCTCTCGTTGCTATAAATAAAGGTAAGAAAGAAAAATAATGACAAGTATTTTGTAAGTACTGCATATTGGCTTTGTATGGAAAAAATATCCAGGAAGATAATTAAAACCTAATTATTAAGTAGAGTGTTTGAGATTATAACAGGTACTTCTGTATAGTGGGTGGGTATGTGCTGTTCAGAATCAGTTAGTGTAGGGACTGCAATGTGGTATTTTCAGCTTTATAAATGAATACTAATATATAAATAAATACGAGCACATATGGGGGTTTTATGTATATATATTCACAGGGTCAGGCACAGTGCAACTCTGGTCTCTTAGCAAGTTTCCTGATGTTGAATCATACTAACATGATAAGAATATTGTGTTGTTTTTTTAAATTAAATTGAATAGTACTCTTCAGTATGCTACATAATGTGGTATCTGTTTCCTGGAATATATTAACTCTGATAATATATTGAACAATGAGTTGAAAGATTATTGAGTGTGGCCTTGTGGGAGAGAATCAGGTCAGGGAATACTTGAGCAAACCGTATGTGCTAAGTCCATGGGCCCCAATGGGATGCACCCATGAGTGCTGAGAGAGCTGGCTGATGTCATTGCGAGGCCATACTGAATAATTTTTGGATGTTCATGGCAACTGAGAGACGTACCTGAGGCCTGGAGGAAAGCAAACGTCACTCCTGTCTCCATGGCAGAGGACCCAGGCAAATGCAGGCTACTCAGCCTCACCTCTATCCCTGGGAGCGACAGAGCTACTAATCTTGGACACCCATTTCAGGCATGTGAAGGACAAGAAGGTGATTGGGAGTAGTCAACATAGATTCAGCAAGTGGAAGACATGCTTGACCGTTCCCCACACCAACCCTCAGTGCCTTTAGTAATGAAATCACTCTCTTGGTAGCTGAGGGGAGTGCAATGGACAGAGGCTACCTTCAGTAATACAGTCTTGTGTTGGGAAGTTTTGATTTTGCCCCTTGAGGTGAATTAAACACACATTTGTGCTGAAATATATAGATACGTAAAATGAACAGTATATTGAACAGGGTTCTACCACCATAAGTGGTTCTACAAAGCGTCTGCAAAGATGCTTTGTGAGCCAATTCCAGCACCAATCTGATAATTGTGAGCCCAGCCTTCAGTCCATCTCGGCACTGGCTCTGCTGCCGCAAGCTGGACTCGGAGCACATCAAGGATGGCTACAAGAAGCTTGGTTCGTTTCTTATCACCAAGGGAAACCACAAGCCCTTATTGTTTTTTGTTCTGTCTCTGGCGTTCCTGATTCCAGCTGGCTTAACCCTTTCTGCAGTTGGCCCTTCTTGGTCTCCATGCCAAATAATTCTTTGGTCACAGATTACCACTGCTGAACAGTTACAATTTGAATTTCCCCTTCACCCCTGTGAGATCCTCAGAGAAGCTAATAAACTCTGGGCTGGATCAGCAGATAGTGAGATGGATTGAAAACTGGATGAACAGATAAGGCCAGAAGAGGGTGTTTAACATCTTCAAATCTGATCTGCAGGATGGAGCAGAGTGTACCATTAACAAATTTGCTGATGACACATAATTGGGAGGGATGGCCAATACAGCAGGGGGTTGTGCTGCCATCCAGAGAGACCTTGAGAGGCTGGGGAGCTGGACTGACAGGAACCTCCTGCAGTTCCACAAGAGGAAGTTCAGATTCCTGCACTTTGGGAGGAACAACCCCATGCACCAGTACATGTCAGGGGCTGACCAGCTGGAAAGCAGCTTGGCAGGAGAGAACCTGGAGGTCACGGTGGACACCAGGTTCAACATGAGCCAGCAGTGGGCCCCTGTGTGGCAAAGAAGGCTAATAACACCATAGGCTGGATGAGGTGGTGTGTTGTCAGCAAGTGAAAGGAGGTGATCCAGTCTCTCCATTCAGCACTGGTGAGGCCACACCCAGAGTGCTGTGTCCAGTTCTAGGCTCCCAAGCATAAGAGAGACATGGACCTGCTGAGAGAGCCCAGTGATGAAGCACAAAGTTGAATGCACTCACTGGAGCGTCTCTTCTATACAGAAAGGCAGAGGGAGCTGGGACTGTGCAGACTGGAGAAGGATCAGGGGGATCTCACCAACATGGATAAATACCTGAATGGAGAGTACAAAGATGAAGCCAGGCTCTTTAGTGGTGCCCATTGACAGGACAAGAGGCAATGGGCACAAACAGAAACACAGGAGGTTCTGTCTGAACAACAGGAAACACTTTTTTCGCTATGAAGATGATCAAGCACTGGCCCAGGTTGCCCAGAGAGGTTGTAGTAGGGTTTCCCACCTTGGAGATGCTCAAAAGCCACCATCTGGGCATGATCCTGGGCAACCTGCTATAGGTGGCCCTGCTTGGGCAGGGAGCAGTTGGACCAGATTACCTTCAGAGGTCCCTTTTGGTGCCTCAGCTATTTTTTGATTCTGTGAATAATACATTATAATCATGGAAGACTTCTTTGGAAAAGAAACACATCTGTAAGGAAATCAGTGCTATTAGAATATGAATTTTAGTCACAATCTCATAATCTGTTTAGAATCAATTAAACAGTCGTCCCTGAAAGTTTGGTGAGCTGCTCATTAGCTCTACTGCATGTTTCACTGAGCATCCTGTCTGCTGCCAAGGATGGGACCTAAATTTCATCTTCTGAGAAATAAAGTGATTGCTTTTTCTTGGACTAAAATAAAGCTGTAGCAATTACAAACAGTGCTTTCAAATAATTATCTTTTTAAAGCTAAGTAAAACAATATTTCTTTTAAGGAGAGGTAAAGCAATATTTAGGAGTGCTTTGTAATCAGAAACCATTTATAAGAGAGAAATGGTGGCTGGCTGGAGATAAGTTATTAAACTTAGTGCCAGGAAAGCATCAGTAATCTTAATTGTTAGTTAAATGACTTAAAATATATAAATCTTAATTTATAGGAAAAACAAAGGCATATGATAAATTTTATTCAGTAACGTGAAGGGCTTCAGAAGTTCCTAAGGAGGCTTAAACAATCAACAGAAGATAGTTACATGTTCTAATTATGTATGTCATGTTTTTATTGCAAGTATTAGCAATTTTGATTATTCAGATATTCCATGTGTTCAAATTGTCTTGCAAGTCACTGCAGGTAGCAAGTTTGTCAGAGGTGTGTGAGGCTTACAGTCAGAATATAGATGAAGAGAAACAACTGGGTGACAATAGCAAATGTGAAAAGTGACAACATTTCTATTTTTTTCCAGAACTAATTTCTTTAAGCTAGTACCTTAAATTTATTTTTCTTACCTCTACTGCTATCAGCAGGGATCCTTTGCAATTCCACTTGAGATAAAAGCCATTATAAAACATCTTTTCCCTCTAACAGCTTCTGGCAGTTTCTGCTGAAACGCAGGTTTTCTAATGTTCCTTTCATGTCTTTATTTTCCCCAAGCTGAGGAGAGGTGAGCCAGCAGATATTGAGACACAATATAGTGACATCATTGCAGGTCTGGTACATGCAACAGCTGTGCATATATGTGAATAATGACAACTTGTCACTTCTTTTAACTACATACAGAAAGTGAGTATCATAGACGTGGAGGGGACTTGAAGAAAAGGAGCAGTGAGCTAGGATCAGCTGCCACAGGATCACCTTTGACTGCTGTTCTTCCGGCAAGTGTTATGCTAAAATAGGTGTGAATTCAGCTACCTTTTGTCTCTACAGATTATTCTTGTAGTCTTCATTGCCAAAGTCTGGCCTCATACTGCTGGGTTCTGAGTTCCTAATGAACCAATCAAAAGTTTACACCATGTTGGGCAATTTACTTTCTTTGCTCCTAATGTGTGTTGCTGGGATTTTGGTTTGGGTTTGTTTGGTTTGGTTTTTTGGGGTTTGTTTGTTTGCTTTTTAATCATCTGGGGAGGTCCCATTATTTATCCTTGTTTGTCTTCAATAAAAATTTAGAGGTACAGACATCCCCAGTAGTCTCCGGACACTAATGTCACTGAGAGCTGTGTGCAAGGGTGTGGTGACTTTTTGACCCAAATCTTTAGTTTTCCATAGATCTTTTCTAAAGATTATTTGTTTACTTGAAATGTTTTGCTTAAAAATGTTATTCACCATATCTGTTTTCAGTCTTATTAGCACTGTGATGAAGATTATTTAAAAATTCTGTCTGCATATATTTCCCTCTTTATCACTCTGCAGTGACCCTTATATGACCTGCGTATCAAACATGAATTGTATATTTGTTCCAGTGCTGACTGATGTTATAGTGGGTTTCTTTTATTTATTTCCATTGAGGTAATATTAACTTGTTAGTCTATACTAAAATGCAAGCAGTACAGAGAGTTGGATTTGCAAAGCTAAGATTTGAATTGGAGCCTTTATAGTGCTAAATTTGTATTTTCAGCTTAGCCTGGATTCCCCTCTGATTCTGAAGTTTCTCTTATTGTGGCTTTATGCTGAGAATTTTGGCCTAACAAGTTCATTATCACTAATCTTTTCCCTCTGCATTCCTTGGAAGTAGTTTTTTATATTCCTGCTTGAAGCAGTTTATGAAAGCAACTTAAAGATCAACAAAATAAAGTACAATCCTTAAACAAGCAAAAAGAATCTCTCTATAACAAACTTTCGTTTTTTAGACAACTGGTAAGAAAGGTATAGTACTTTCCAGTGAAACTAGAAAAGAACTAGCCAAGCAAGCCAAAGCCACCAAAGAGGAGAGAAGAGCTCAGATAGATGAAAGACTCAAGTATTTGATATCAAGATTAGCAGATGGAATAGGATTAAATGAGCAGCAAGTGGAGGAGGCCATTATTTCTGATGACAAGGTAAATGTTAATAAAATTATTAAATAGATTCCCAAAATTTCGAATCTTTTGAAACTACTTCACAATTAACTACTTGTAATTTTGTTTTTAGTTTCAACTCATAGAGCAATTCTTTGCTCCTAGTGGACTTAAAAAGTTGCTCTTCTTTTACCAAGATGTATTGCAGGTATGTTTCTGGTATTACTTCTGCAAAAGCAAAGTTGTATTTCTAAAAAAAATGCATGACTGTTGCAAAATTGAGAAAATCTTAGCAGAGATTTTTTTTTTGCTATGCATGCTAATGTGGAAAGATCCTGCATCTCATTGTTTAGATGATGACATCTTGGCTTATATGGGAAAAGGAGAATGCTCTGTGGAATGACTGGATACTGTTCTTGTTTTCACAAACGAAAACTTAAAAATGGCCACATAAAGCAATAATCTGGATTTCAGAAGGGATAAAGCTAATTGAAACAAAGTGTTTACAGTACTCAGATTTTAAAAAGACTAGATTAGCTAACCTGAGTATGACTGGAATGGGGAACTGTCTGTATAAGAACTTCCACTTAGTGTGTGGTGTCAGAAGGTGCCAAGCGACCTTGAAATTGCCTGACAACTCTTGTGGGATTCTTTCCTCAGTCATTTCACGTTATGCCATTGAGGAGCCACATTAGGGTGAGCTAACTCACCACGTAGTGGTATTTTAGCCTTGTTGAGAAGAAAAAAGTGATTTTAATGCTCAATCACCAGTTAAGTGCAAGAATGAACTACAGGTTTGTTATAATCTTTATAAGTTGAAAGAACTTCTGAATGTTACTGGAATTGCTTAGAGACTTTGCAAAGCACAGAATCAGCTCAACTGTCAGAACAGTTTAATCAGATTTTCTTTTCACTGGGACCATGTGTTTCTGGGATGAACCTGTTGTTCTCTAATGTAAAACTAGATGAAACTAAAAACTTTGAAAATATTTGCCTTAACTAGCCAGAAATAAATGCCCAGCTTGAGGTAAGCAGGACATTTAATTTCTACATTTACTTTTGCTTTATTTTGAGCTTTTTAACCATTTAAAAATTATTTTATGAAAATTTTGCTGCAAAAGCAGCTTAGCATAAAAAGAAATATTTCTGATGGAAAGTATGAATGTCATCTCTAACATCTTCCATCCCATTCTGATTAGTCAGATGATCTAATTACATCAGCTGTTCTGTTCAGAGTTTGGTTTCAAACATTGAATAATTGAAGATCACTCAGGGACAGTAAGAAACATGCTTGCCTTGTTCTTACGTATTTTTGGCCATTTTGAAAGAAAAAATGCTGGCCTGGGCAAGCTGTTGGCCTGATCATGCTGTAGGCATGTTCTTACCAAGATTTGTTAAAGATCTTTGGTTCACTTCTGCTCATCTCTCTTTTCCACAATCTTGGGTGCATGGTGTTCACTTGAGGCTGCTCATATAAGTTAGAAGACAGTGATTTGGGGTGGAATTTGGGAGCCAGGACTGTGTAACATACATCAATGAACATCTGAGTTTCTAGGCAGAGAAGCCTCTCCTCAAACCTGAGCGAGGAACATACCTGCAGGCTTCTTCTACATTATTTTCTGTTACATCCTTCCAAATTTCAATACATTATTTTCCAAAGTCTGTGACAGAAAATTAGAGGGAAGCAGGTCTTTATTAGGCTTAAACTTTTTTTACTGCTTCCAAGAGAAGAGGTAGATACAACTCAGTGGAGGGGGATCAGTGACAGCAAGGCTTCTCAGAGAGGAAGTTTTTCAGAGTGATGTATGGTTAAAGACATGGGCAGAAAATGAAATTTCTTTGCATTGTTGGTGGGATCTACCTGACAGTGTTCCTTTTGAGTCCTGCCTGACTTTGCAGATCAGGCACATGACTCTTTATTTGAGACATTTGGTTTATTTCCATGGAAGAAGTTGCTCTAGGAAACACTTCAGATTTAATTTAATAATATTTTCTGGATTTTTTTTCCCCCCTTCTTACTTGAGAATTTTCTGAAAGAATAGGGCTGTGAAGCTGTTTACTGGGATTATGCCAACCTCACAATTTGTATCTGGGAATTCCTAACTGATTCAGAATTAACTTAGTTATCATTCTGACACTCAAAAAGGATGAGGTATTTGTATGATGATAGTTTTTATTTTATTAACATCTTATTTATAATTTAATTACTAGCAAAAGTCGAATGCATCATTGAGGTCAGATGGGTCCACGCTCAGTTTGCTTCAGAAGAAGTTATTTATTACCATGGGTTCTACTGAGGTATGGTTGAAAAAAAATAATTAGATGCCCTTTGGAAAGTAAAATATTTTAAAAACGTAACAGTTGTGCAGTGTTAAAGAGCTTTCTGCAATTTTTTCATAGATATTTAAGTACTTAGCCCATGTTCTTGTAAGGCAAGATCTCCCAACATTTCTTGAGCTGAGGTTGAAATTCACCAGTGAAGAAGTAGTGACTAATGAATTTGACTATCTGAAAGGAGAACAGGTCAAATAAGCCCTTGCTAAAAATCACAGATCCTAACATTTTTATTAATGACTGCATGTTAAAGTATTTTCCAGTCCTTGTGCACTTCTAGTTTAAAAGTGCAGTTCTTCAGTGCTTTTAATGATACTGTACATTACTCAAAAAATACATTTAATAATTCCTTTATTCCATTAAAATTCTTACAACAACCTCCTCACTCTTAATGTCTAAGCATTATTCAGCAATCTGTTCAAAGTAGTCATGATTTCTGATTAGTTTTCTTTCTGTCTCTTTTGGGGGGAATTGGTTGTATCAAGTACAATTTTCTTTTAATAATGCACGGTGATTCCCCCACCCTCAATGAGCTTATATTAATATTGTTATGTCAGAAAAGACACAGCTGAGATTAAAATCAAGCATTGTCACAATACTGATTTAAACTTTTACATCAATCTGTCAAAAAGGTGAACGTGCATGTTAAGTATTTGGAGCAAAAGTTTTTAGTTATCTTTAAGTTCTCTTTAAAAAAAATAAAAATCCCCTTTTTAAAGTAATTCTAGGATGGTCCATTCTGGTCTACGTGTCTATGAAAAGTACTTTAAATGTTTTAAAGCTGAGAATGTATTTAGTTTTTTTCAGGAAATTTATGTTGACAGGTTCAGAAAGAAATCAGACAATCTTGTGGATAGGACCATAAATGGATACTAAAATGACTAAACAGGAATATGACATATAACAGCTCTCATACAATGGTTGCAGGTGGTCAGGGAATACAAGAGGAATGGAGCCTAGCTTTCAAGGTCTCCCTGAAATGTGTTTTCTTGGTAGAGATGTGGTACTGGAAGGGTCTGCCCAGAAGGGCATTTTTGACATTCTTATGTCAGATGGAGAAAAAAAGTGTTTGGTTCGAGAGGGGCAGATTTTGAAATATCCTTTAAACAGTTCACTACTTTTCCAAGGAATTAATCTTTTACAATTTTGTCTTCAGCACATTTTAAACTTGTTAAGTAAATGATTTTTACTGTACATGTGTATTATTTTAAATATGTGCATTTTGTCTTTTCTACAGAACTTAACAGGAACTTGTGCATTTTTCCTAAGGACATCAGTTAAAGCTATAACTGCATCAAATGTTTCCCAGGTCAGACCAAAATCAAGCAGTGTTTGCAGAGTACTTAATATGTTTTTAGACCTTTATTCATGCAACTGGACTTAGAAAATGAAGTGGGGAGTGTTTTCATGAAAACGTCTAGTTCTGTGTTTAACAGAAGTTCTTTTTCATCTGAAGTATTTATGATGATTGTTGGAAAATTAGCTACTGCAAAATTATTACAGCAATTGCAGTAATGATTTGGCAATTAGCTGCTGCAATTTTATTAAAACCAAGATTTTAATTAATAAAAATTCATTATTAATCAGTCATTAAAATATTAGCTTTAATGGCAATAGGGAATAAAGACCTGACCCAAGAGATTTTCTTTTAACTAATTACCCTGAATTATGGAAATGCTGCACTTGTATAATTCTATCTTTTAAACTGTTAAATTAAATATCATAATAAAAACAAATGAAAGTGAGGTTTTCCTGCTCCTAATAGCTTTAGTTGTATGCAAAAAAAGTTCTGGAACAGCCTTTTCTGACTTTCAGATACTCATGTTCTTGGGAAATACTTGGAATAGAAGAGCATCCAGATACTAACAGCATGTTAATGTTCTTAAGACATTAAAGAAAAAATGTAATGAGACTGAAATCATATTCTCAAAAATATTGATGCACTCATTTTTATGCTGTACAAATTTTCTCCTTATTCATCACTAATAGGTTGATGTGTTCCATTTGAGCAGGCTGAAGCTGTAGTTAGTCTGTTCTCCAGCTACAGTCATAGGAATGAGTACTTCAGTTTCTGTCAGACACTTGCTCCATAATAATATTTTTACAAATAACCTCATCCAGGGCTGCAGAAGTAATTTCTAGGCTTCCTCTTCTTGTGCCCTGTTAGTCCCACTGCAGTGCTTCAGTTGGGTGCCTGTCAGAATGGTTGTCCAAACTTTTCAGTTAGCTGCCTTGGCACGTTTCTCTCTGTGGTTCTCTTGTGATCACCTCCTTTGGCAGGGGCTGTCATGTCATCAAACTTCATTCCTTATGTGAGGCAATATTTTTAGATGCTATTTCAGTCAGTCACTTTCACACTGATGAGGTTTGGAGTCCATGCTCAGACTACTTTGGCAAATTTTGGTTTATCCTGAAGGCTGTGTAAGAACAGCTGGAAGGAGAACCTGAGAGCCCCCTAGAAATACATGGGTTTGTCCCCTGTTTCTCAAGAGGAACAGCTGAATCTTGTGTGTCTTGTGAAAATAAATGGATCAGATTCTGTGTTGGCTTTGTCCTAGAGATTCAGAGGTCTTGAAAGACTTAGTTTTCCCTGTTTTCCCCCTCACTGCAACAGACCCTGTCATATGGGAGAAATCGGCATTGTTACAAGCATCTAAAGGGGAAAAACAGAGGTCAGTTCATTTCTTCATCGCCCTTCTGTACTTCTGCTATTTTGTTAGCACACCCTTTTGCAGAAGGAAGTAGTATAGGAACACTGCCTTGTGAACAACCTTGTGGACATTGTCTCCCAGGGGGTGTGTTCAGATGTGCAAAGAAACCTGTTTTTTGTCATAAGCACTTCTTCAAGGAGAATGACACTTTGGTTGCCAACCATAATCCTCCACTTTTTGAGGAAAGAGCTTTCTACCCTCTTGTAATCTAATGGGATTATAATATTGTTGGGACATAGTATTCCACCCATGCATAACAACTAGTTGTCTGAAATGTTCTTCTTTTGCATACAGGTGGGGAACTAGCAAGAAAAATGTTGGTCAAATTAATAATCAAAGTATTGAAGAATGACAAAGCCTCTACAAAAATTCATTTGTAGTTGCTGTTCCTAAAACACTGGAATTGCTGCCTGTGCAACAGTCAGAAGTTTGGAGTAGAACCTAATAGGGCAGAACTCAGTATGCTTTCCCCTATATAAGTGAAACATACATTAAAATGAAGGCAAAATCTGTGTATGTTTGTGTAGTTCAGAAGTTGTGAATTAGATTCCCTCTCTGCCAACAGGACACATAACCAGATCTGAAATGGCTAGTCAGGATGGGCCCTAGAAAGCACGTGGCTCGTTCAGTGTGTATACATTTGTAAGGAAAATGCCAGTGACAGAAAATCCCAACTAGTTCATAAGTGAGTAGTGTTGGGAAAAGATGCAATCCCTCAGTTCTTCCAATTTATGCTCTATATTCTTCAGTGAATTCCACTCACTCATACTGTCTCTTCCTTTCCCCAGCTTTAGCAATTCACTGCTTCTTGCTTCACATGAACTAGACTAGACTATTGCAGTTGTAAGGACCTACAATGATCATCTAGTCAAACAGCCTGACCAATTCAGGGCTGACGAAAAGTTAAAGCACGTTGTTAAGGGCCTTACTCAAATGCCTCTTAAACACCGACAGGTTTGGGACGTTGACAACCTCTCTAGAAAGCCTGTTCCAGTGTTTGACCATCCTCTTGATAAAGTGCTTCCTAAACGCAAATTTTTTAACAATGAACTGGAGAGAACTGCAACTGAGAGAAGCATTTCTTGCCTCATATATTTGTTGTAGTTTTAAAGCCATTTGTTATAAATGGAAACTGTTCCTGTAGAAGAGAAATAAAGACATATACTTTTCTTAAGATTAAATAATACATTGATGTTAAATGGTGAATTTCAGTCAGTTGTTAGAGTGCTGCTACATTATGGGACTGAGTCTTCAGGCAACTCAAACTTAGGGGCAAGTCTTGGAATTTCCAGTTGAATTTTAGTCTATGTCCAATCCATGTTCAGTAGCTGGGGGGCAATATCCTCATAGGACCTACATAGTTCTGGACTGTATATACGTTTGGCTGTCTGAATTTCACTCAAGAAGTATAGAGTTGCAGAAGTTTACATGCACTCTGCTAATTTCTGTTTCTTCCTGAAGGAGATGAATTTCGGCATGTTTGATTGTACTAATGGAAATATCCTTCAGGGTCTGGAATTCTTCTTGTCCCAAATCATGATACCAGCACTTAAATCCCAACAGGTAATCAAATATCTAGTCATTTTTCTCATGAACATGTGGAATAAAGGCAAGTGCCTGCTACAGTCCTGTTTGTGCATCAGTTGAACATAAAACAGAGCATACAAAAAGATAGATGTCTAATATAGACCTTTATGGGAATCATGCAATTTGTATGTAAGTGTTTCAAGCCCCTATAGTTCTTGTTCATTTTCAAGCAATGTGCATGACAAAGGAGAGCAGAGCATAGCAGCCATACTAAGGAAAAACTGATGACAATTAAAGCTAGATTAAGCCCACATTGAAAGAACTGTTAAGTCCTTCTGGCAGCACAAAGGATCAGTCCATGATTTTATTCTAGAACATGGACAGCAAGCACTCAATCACAGCCAGAGTTTCTTTGAGTTATCCTTGTTCTGTGGCACTCCCAAAGCATCACAGTTGGCTCTGTAGCCCCCAAAGTACACATTCATAAGTAGGAAAATAATGAAGCTTATTTTCTGTCAATAATTGCGTGGCTGTTACCATATGCAACCATTTTCTCTCACCCAGAAGCAGGAAAAGACATTAGAATGTGTTTTCTCTGTTCAGGGAGGGCCAAATCAAACTAAAAAAATAAAACTCTGTCTGAATACAATGACAGGAGGGAGATATTTTTATTTCTTGAGAACCTCTCACTTGTTTGTCTCTTCTTGTCTAATGGAGTAATTAAATCAATGCACATTTTAATTATTTATGTCACAGTGTAGATGAGTGTATTTTGAAGGGCACACTGATAAATCTTCATATACTGCCATGAATAAGAAATCCCTTTCTAACTAAAGAGTAAGATAAGTTTTCTGCTAAAAAGAACACCAAACAAACAAACAAAACCAAACAAAAATAGTGTAACTCTTGTTTTGTATTTTTGGCATAAATCACAAAATAATCAGAACTGGGGAGCTGTGAAAGAAGGCTTGAAGAACAGCCAGGTTCAAAACTTCTTGTATTCAGTGGATAAATTTGTTGATACCTTGTCATCATCAAGGCAGAATATAGAAGATAAAATTCAGCTCACAAAAGTGGATATTGATAATTATGTCAGCAACTTACAAAGCCCATCTGACTACATAACTGCAGGTGAGTAATTCCTCTGGCAAAGCAAATGCAATGATGCTGTTTATAAAATAAATGTTATGTCATTAGTAAAAATTTACTTTGAAGACTTAATTAATCTTCCCTAAGCTATGTACATTTTCCTGCTTATTCTTGCCAGGTTTCTGACTGTGTAATCATAAAATTATCAATCATTTGCCCACCTGTTAATTCAAAGATCTTAAAAGATTGAGTAGTTCCTTGCTATGTCTTGTAAGCAGTTGCCTGTGTTCCTCCTAGTTTGCTGGCCACACAGCTGCTAAGTGAAGCCATCTACTAGTTTGTTTACTCTTCACTTTCTTTGGTACTGGGGAAATCCTACCTAATATCAATACCCTGGTTCTGAGGGCTCTCTGTCAGAGCAAGATGTTTTTATAAAAATGTGTATATATATATGTAAGAAAAAAAGTAGTTCTGTCTCTGAATAATAGCTCTCCACCATTTTTTATCACCACATGGATTATCAGAGTGAAATAATGCCAAACTAGTCAGTACTTTTGCAATCCCTCTCAACCTTACGTGAGCTTATGGCAGGACAGCTTCCATAGAAGAACTGGTGACTCTTAACAGGAGGCAGTAACGTTATATAGCTGGATAAGTTATTTAGATCCATTTATTAATACAAGCTCCATGGGTCCTAAATATAATTTACCAAGTGACTTGGACTTTTTTAGTTGCTAGGGCAATGTAAAAGCTGTGCTGACTTACACAGTGTAGGGGTTTTCTGTGACTTTTGATAATGATGTCTGCTGCTTTTTATGTGGAATACGCTGCAATGCCAGCCAATTCCTTATTGTCCCAGATGGGATGCATGTCATACAGTGCATATATGCAGTAATCAAGATCTATTGCGTATAGTGTTGGGGGTTTTAATCATTCTGGGTGAGAGTGAAACTGGGAGATAAGAACAGAAGTGTAGTTTGGATGCAAAGGGTATATTAGCAGAGAATTTTAGTATTTATAATTAAATCAAACAACAAAGTTTAACCACTAATATACCGGCAACTTACTTATTATCAGGTGTTATACTAAAATATTAATTGTCACCTTTAAAGGATTCTACAGTCTTAAAATTAATAATGAAGATTACTTAACATTAAGTTTGCTAATGAGACAGTTAAAGAGTAATATTTCTCACCCTTGCCAGGCCACAGCTGGGAGTCCTTAGGTGGATCATCATTCTCCAGAATCAGTCTCTCTTGCAGGCGTCCCCACTAGAGGGAGAAGGTCCAGCAACCTCCAGGGAAAGTGTACGGAAATCCCCCGATCAAAAATGGGACCAGGCTTTTATAGAATAAAGTGGATTGACGGCTGTCATTTAACCAGTAGCCATACCTCCAACATCTCTCATTGGAGAATAAAAGGAAAACAGTAGAAAAAAAACATGAAGGATTTGTTCTCACCCAGCAAACTCTTTTGTTTATCTGTTCATCCTTATTTTATCTCTTACTTTTTTGACCACTGAGTGGTCTGTCCAAAAATCTGTATCTTTCCAATTTGAAAACCAGGATGTTGTGCTCTACAGAGTCAGACACTTTACATAAGTCCAGGTAGATGACATCAGTTGCTCGCCCCTTGTCCACTGACGCTATGACCCCATAATAAAAGGTGACCAACTTTGTCAGGCACAACATGCCCTTGGTGATTGAGTTTGCTGGGCTCCCTCTTCTCTGCCCTAAGGATCTTGAACGCCAGTTTTCATGATCAGTGCAGCCAAGGCTGCCCTTGAGCCCCTCCTTCTTGGTGAGAACAAGGTCCAGCAGAGCTCCGCTCCTCGTTGGCTTCTGCATCACTTGGAGAAGATTATCAACGCATGTTAGGAATCTCCTGGATTGCTTATGCCTTGTCATGTTTTCCTTATGAATTCACTGGGGTTTTTTAACTGTTTCCATAGTAAATGATACACAGTAGTAACAGAGTAGGTAGATGCGAGTTGTATGTGTGTGCATCTTATTGTTAGAGTCTTAGTCTTACCCTGTTGGTCAGTGACTTGACGATGCTCACCTTGCGCAGAGTCCCACTTTACGTCTGACAAGGACGTTTCACTTCTGTGGTTAAAAATCTGTATTTACTTCTTGGGACTTAGGAGACCATCTCATTTTATTATTTTGAAGGCCCTAACACAGAGGTCACTGAGAAACTTGAAGAGGTGGTCATGATTTGGATCAAACAGATCAGACAAGTTTTAGTGGAGAGTGAACAAATAAGAAGAGAGGCTGACGACGTTGGTCCTTCTGCAGAGCTGGAATACTGGAAGGCGAGAATGTCATTGTTTAACAGGTTAAACTCTTGCAGTAATTCTCACAGTCTGGAAAAAAAATCTTAAAAAAACCCCATCTTTCATTCCAAAGATAATATTAAATGTGTTTTTTTCTTCAAAGCCTTTTAGATGAAATCAAGAGTTCAAGAGTAAAGAAAATTATAAGTATTCTTCAGGCAGCGAGATCAAAGACATTAAAGCAGTGGAAAGAGCTGGTAATTTCTATGTTTTAATAAAAGTTTTAAATGAGTACAGTGTTTGTAATACAGAACTGAACACAATGCTAAAAATAGTTTGGACTGTTTATGCTGGTTTTGTGCTGTGTTTTATTATCTGTTTGTTAAAACATACAGCACCGATGATTCCAAAGTTAAATAAGTGACTTGAAAGGAAGTCAGTGCTTCTGTCATGTGTCTTTCATTAACATAGTGCGTGGAATGGTTGTGCAAAAGTAAAGCAATGCAGCAATGTGATGTTTTTCTTTCTCTTTCCAGATGTACCCTGTGCAGTACAGATTACTGTCTGAAAGTTCCTCCTAATGCTTTTAGAATTACTGACACCTGGCTTTATGTATCATGACTGATACTTTTTATCAGTGGATACCTGTAATGTAAACTTATCAGTTAAAATTGTAGGCAATCCAGAAAATAAGCTGTGAATCATGTACAGCCATCAGACACCCACTAGCTTACCCCCCAAAAACACTAGAATGTAGATTATCTAGCACTTTAAGAGGTTTTTTAGTCTTTTAAAAATAGACTAGGAAAACAGTGTCAGTGAGTTTTTTTTTTATTTTATGCTTAACATATTTGCAGACTTTAATGATAAATGAAATTTGAATGAGAGTGTCTGTATAGAGCCAGTACAAGCCAAGGATCATGAACAAGATTTCATTCTTCTTGCAAAATTGCCTCCTGATTATTAGATAGTTCCACCTGTCATGAACAGAAGGGTATAAGGCATTGGTAGTGAGCTCATTTTCCTTCACAATTATTCGTTAGAAAATGATGGGAAACACCCTGGTACTTTTCAGAGATCTTGTCTAATTTCTGCAGCATGGATACCATGCTAAAACCATTCTAAAATGTAATGCTGGATTATCAAACCCACACTTTTATACTTCCATCAGAGTGTCTAAGAAAGGAGTTCCTCTAAATCACATCCAAAATATTGTTCATTGCCATGTGGATCTTACGAATTTTTGCATGTAAAAGCAGTTATTTCTTATGGAAAGAAGAAATGGCTTATTTGAGAGAACTTCTGTGAGAAAATATTTGCAAGATGGAATCATAGTCTTGTGGTTGCATGCACTGTAAAAGAGCAAGAACCTGCTCAGTAAATTTTAACAGTATTTTATTTATTTATCCCCCTCCCCTCAGGATGGTAATGTAACAGTTGCTGCCAATTAAGCTAAAGACAACGTGAGATACTTATATGCTTTGGATAAATACTTTGGTTTACTTGCCAAAGCTTCACCTGTAAGTAGAATTCTAAAGGCACTTAATTTAAAATTCAGAAAAGAAAGGAAAGGCTTTTGCTGCTTAAAGAAAGATATTTCTCCTTTCTGTATTTAACTCCTGTGCTTAATGATTAGTAGCTAGTTTAACTTCTTTGGCATCAGAGAACTGAGTTTACAGATTTTGAAAAATCCAGAGATAATACTGCTTTTTGTTTAGGAGGCAGTTGTTATTCCAGAAGATAATTGAAGGGCATGAGAAAAATAAGCAAAAGCTGATATTTTCCAAATCTGATCTCAAGTTAGATGATCTTTGTGAGGTTGGGTCTTACATATGATATCTCTTCCTGTCTCTGTGCTTCGTTTAGCAGTTTTTTGTAATTGTTTTAATGCAAATATCATAAAATTATATTAAGGCTTCAGTTGGCTTGAAACTGGACAGCTTCCACTTATTTTACACATTAAAGCACTTTCTCTCACAGGTAGGACATATTTACTGTCATCATGGTTCAAATGATAAAACTTACTTTCACAACCATGTGATCTCAGATCTCATTTTTTAAGTGAGAGCATGAATTTTGAAGGTACAGCCACCAGGCAAATCTGTTTAAGCTTACATGGTTCAGATTTACACATAATTTAGCTGCTTAAGTTTTTTGTAAATATTATTTTCAAAGGTTTAACTCTGTTTGAATCCATTATGCTATGTTACACTGCTTTTGTTCTGCAAACATTCACTGTTCTATGATATTGGACTTTTAGATAACATACTTAAAAAAAATCCTTTTCTATACCAGTCACTGTTTCTTGTTCCCGCTACATCCGGCTTGCATGCATTTCTGTGCAATTATTCTGTAGGACAGAAACCTCTGTAGTTCACTATCTTCAATAAGAGAGAGATTACTGTTGTCTTGCCTCCCCCTTCTGGAATTCTCTTCTGTACAGTTCTAAGCAAAGGCAAACTTTCTTCTTCTTGTCCTTCCTACAGCAGGCCAGCTCTTCTGTAGCAATGCATGACTTCTTTTCCTCAGACAGCATATTCCTCTGCAAAGCAGACTACAGCACCTTCATTTACTGTAGGCCATGGCCAAAAAGAGTACAGCCTCTGCTTTTGTTCTGGAATATCCCCATCTGGAAGAAGCCCTATTCATTTGCTAGTTCCCCACTTTTGTCTCTTGGTTATAGTGTGTTAGGTCCCTGAAAATGAACTGGATGGTCCCACTCAAAATGAGATGTCAACAAGAACAATGTGATATGATCAAAAAAGGTGTTCATCCACTGACAGACATATTCTCAGTGCTGTCACATTTTCCATTGTCTTATTTTTTAGGAAATTCAAACTGCTGACATTCCCATTTTTCCCTGTTGCAGGTAACAATGATGGAACATGTACCCAGCTTAATGAATACCATCTGTCTGATCTACTGTACATCAGCATACTACAACACATCAGAGCGCATGACATCTCTTCTTCTTAAAATCACTAATCAGATTATTAACACGTGCAAGACATATCTATGTGAAGGTGTCTCAAAAATCTGGGATCTGGACAGGTGATCGAATTTTAATAATTTCGTCTTCTTTTGTTAACACTAGAAGTAAAATTATAGTTTAGTCATTGAGATTATTAAAAGGTAAATTTAGGTAGCCACTTGTCCTTCCGCCAGGTAGTGATTATCATGTTAATTTTAAGCCTTGGATTACTAATTTTGTGTAGAATGAACCACTCTGCAAAAGCAGGCTTACTGTGTGTTATGAGAAGACTTGTAAAGTGGGTAGTGTATATCAGTATATAGCACTTGATATTTTCTCCCCATGTTTTGCCTTTTTTTTTTTTTCAGATTAGAGCATAGAAGCAGTTAGAACTAGGAGCTAAGGTTCATCATAAAGAAGCTAGGAGGACAGGCTGACAAAGTTCCATGTAAGATTTGTTTTGCTGTTAGTGGACAATCAGTCTGAGGAAGGAGACAAAATACAGCAGGATCAGAATAATAATTTAATTGGACTTTGTTTGGAATTAAATATGTGGGTGATAGGGTGGGACTCTGACTTTTTTTTTTCTGAATATTCCATGGAGAATGCTGTATAAGCAAACCCATGAGGAGTGTAAATGATGCCAATGAGGCACCTTAAATTAAAAAAGCTAGATTTACTGTAAGTTTGCTAGTTAAACATGCGTAAGACTAGCTTTGTTCTTATTTTCTATTGTTCTTATTACAGCTATTAGTATAGCAAGGGTCCCTGGTTTTCAGCAAATGTTAGTAATACAGTTATATAGTAAATGAACAAAGTTTTCCTCAGCACTAAGGAGCTTGCAATCTAAAACATAAGAAGTGAATAGTGAGGTAGGGGAGGAAAGGGATGGAGAAAAAATAGCAGTCATACAGTGCTGGTCAGCTAGAATGACAGTGATTTCAGCAAACCTTGTGATGCTCTTGTATGTTTTGTAGGCATCATTGCCAGGAGAACTAAACGAGACATTTCAAGGCAGGGAACAAGTTAGCTCCTGTGTGACTGTTTGCAGGGAGCTGCTCCAAAGTGCTCTATACAGCATAAATGGAAGCACAGAAATGTTTGTATGAAACTTAGCAAGTGGATGGTGAATCTTGATGTCACTGACAGAACAAGTGTATCTGAAGCTTGAGAAGTTAAGTGGAGATAGCCTAGAAAGAACACATACTAAAAGAACAAGTCAGATATTTTCATGCAAAGGAGAAGGGGGAAACCACAGAGAAGAGGTTAAGATAAACATGATGTCTAAAGTTATCAACTAGAAAAGTAACGACTGTAATGGTCTCTCGAAAGAGTATAATAGGAGCACAGTTACTGTTACTGAGGTGAGAAGGAAAAGGCGTTAAAAGGTTCATCAAGACATTCAGTTAGGATATCTGTGCTTAATTTCCCGCCAAGTTGAAGGTGACATTGAGGTAACAGGCTAGGTGGCATAGTTCAGAAATTAGCTGTCCTTAATTAAGTACTGGCCATGTTTATTCTAAATAATTAGTGTAAATAAAAGTACAATACATTTTTTAAATTATTATTCTAGCTGAATTTATTTTTGAGACATTCTTCTCGTTTACTGCAAAGTTTCTGTCTTGTCCCAGTTAGTGGTTTCAAACTATAAAGTTTGACTAGCATTTTAATTCCCAATTACCTTTTTTAAGATGAAAGACAAAGCTAAAGTGGAGCAACAATCTTAGATAATTAGGTTATTAGCTCATGGCTAATTTCTATGCCTCATCTATGTATCTCATCTGTAGTAGTGCCTCAGAGTTAACCGACAACTGTGTTTAAGGTGTTATCTATCTGTGACCTTAGGAAGCAAGGTCTTCCTGCTGTATCTTTTTAAAGAGACAAGATTTTCCTCATGCTTATTATAGTCTGAAAAAATACCTCTTCAGCCTTGTCTGCTTAGTGAAAAAGCAGACAACACCCATCACTAGTACCCACTTTACAGAAGGTGAGAGGTCACCAATCTGCAAGCATTCATTACCCAGGACTTACTTGATGTAAGTCCTTTCTGGACTATACTTTGGAAGTTACAGTTTGATGACAATAAAACCAAAACTAAAAATAATCAAACTAGTTAACAAGTTTTAAAAAAAACTTCTAATGTGACCCTCATATTTTGAATGTTTTTCAGATAATGTATAATTTTGTGTTCTTATTTTGCAAAGCTGAATATCTGACTGAAGTGATCTATTTTTATTCATACTCTTCTGGCGATCTCCTTAGGGTGATTTTCTGTCTTCTGTGCTTTCTTCCTCAGCCCAGAATTGCTAAAGAGGATACAACAATGTATTTCCCTCAAAGAACAGTACCAAAAATCCTTTCAGAGAATTAGGGAGGAGATAAAGAAAAATCTCAGTAGCAGGCAATTTGATTTCAGGTAAGGAGTTCACTCTAATGTTGGATCACGTTCATTTATACAATTTGTAAATGAGATGTCATTATATCTGATGGCTAGCAGAAAAGCTGAATACTCAATTAAAATGGAGTATTTATTATAACCAGAACATGATCCTGCAAATGTGGTTTGCTTTTTTTTTCACTCAGAAATAAACCAGTGACAGGTTTTTGCCAGTGACTTCTTGATTTAGCAGATGTCCAAGGCATCTTCAGGGGAATTTATGCATGTGTTGATTTAATATGTATGTTTATGTACGGTCAGAAATCCTAAGAAATTTAAGTCATGTATATAAGTGAAAAGACACTGGGGAAATGTAGCCAGCTTTGGGCTGGTTTGTCTATCACAATGCCAAGGGGAGTTTTACCTCTATTGACACTTAAAGCATGGGACATTTCTTAATACTGTACATTCACGTTTTGATCTCCTGCAGATCCGTTATTAAAAGAGTATATATAAAGATTAAGCATTTTCTGGTTTGTATCCATTACTTAAAAATTATTTTTACTTGATTTGTAACTATTACAATATAGATTATTATTTTTTTTTAATGTGAAACTTGGTAGCAGTTCTGGAAGAATAATGTAGGTTAAATAGAAAAAAAGTATTACAAATATATTTGCATAACAATCCCTCTCTATCTTCTCTAATGTCAGTGAAAACTATATATTTGGAAAATTTGATACATTCTGTAAACGTTTGGAGAAGATTTCAGATATGAGCAATATTATGGAAAGCCTTTTAGAGCTCCAGCATTTAAAAATAGAAGGTATTGAAGAGATCAGTACTCGTTACCAGAGCATGGCTACAAACACCAAATCCAAACAGTATGATGTTCTGGATCACAGGAAAAAAGAGGTATATACATTCAGCACTTGTCTGACAAAAGCAATTCTATGCTTTTCAGTGGAGTGATGCAAAGAAGATTTAATTTTATAACAATGTATATAGTATTTGCCTGTTATAATAAGATTTTCATATCCTTTAATACGAATTGTAAATTTGGCTTTTATTTGAAATTGGTTTGGTTTTGTTTATTTTTTATAAACTAGGTTATGTGTGCTAATTAATGCTACAAAGAGCTTTTTCTAAACTTGTTTGTTTTGAGATGCATATATTTTGAACTCCAGACTGAAAACTAATTGAGGCAGGCCAGTGGATTGAATGAAGTTTATTCATTTGCAATAGCTATTCAGTCTTACTGAAAGAGAACGTTTACTGTTAACTGGAATTTGGAAGCGTTTAAAAATTCAGGGCTTTTCTACACCTAAATGGTTGGAGCAGTATATATTATGGACTGTCTTCCCAAGCTGATGGATTGCTTTCTTTGAAAGGAAGTTTACACTGAACTCTTTTTGTAGGACCTCAGTATTGTGGGCTTAAAAAAAAACAACCAAGAAACCAGCTAAATACCAAAATTACTTCTAGGTAGGAGCTGCCAAATTTGGCAGCCTAACAGAAGCGAGGCTGTTGCATTTCCATGTTCCCAGGTCCAGTCAGCTGCATTACTGAGCATGTAATTCCCAACAGGCATGCATGCACACAGAGTACATTTATACACAGGTCTGGCTGCACAGCTCAACACAAACTGAAATCACAGCAATCATACAGTTACTAACAGTATTAAAGGCCTCATCATGTACCTTTCTGGCTGAGCAGTAGGAAAGCCTTTTCAGGGAAAAGACATAAAGATTTTTTTTTATTTTTTTTTACCCCTTTTCTAGTTTGAAAAAGATTACCTTGAATTTAAGAATGAAATTGCAGCATTGTATGAGTCCATACAAGAATTTGTGGATTCCTGGTGTGAAGGACCAGGTATTTCCTTACACGAACATGAAATGTCCTTTGAGTCAGCCGACAAAACTGACTTAAAACGGTGTCTCCACGCTGCGCTGAACCCCCTCTGTGTGTATGGGGGCGGGGGAGCAGCTGCTGCAGGGGAGGAGCCGTGGCCGGAAGCAGGGGCAGGACTAGATCCCGTCTGATTGGCTGAAAAGCCCGGAAATGCAAAACTGGCGCCGAAGAACCCCATGAGAGAGGCAGCGCGACACGCCCCTCTCTATCTCTCGCTCTCTCCTCGTGTGTTCGAGGCAGTCGCCTACACACACAGCCTGCCGCCTTCCTGCTGGGAGCTGCCCGCTCACTGCCTGCCCGGTCGCCGCGCCGCCTGCCCGCTCACTGCCTGCCCGCTCGCCGCAGCCGCCGCTGCTAAAGCCGCAGTCCCAGAGTCCCGGCGCCATTCGCCGCAGCTGCAGCTGCCAAAGCCCCGGTCCCCAGGTCCCGGAGCCGCTCTGCACACCTACGGTCCCGGAGCCGCGCACCGACTGCCGCCGCTTTGTGGTGGGGGGGGGCGACCTGCGCTTGGAGTGCCCGCAGCCTCTTTGCTACCCAGCTCATCGAACCTGCACTGCCGTGGTGAGACAATTCCGGCTACCCCAGCTTATAGGGGAAAATATAATCCAGCCATTCGGGCAAATCCCTCCCCTCTGCTTCCCTCACGTGAATAAGATGTGTAACTAAGGTGTACCCATATATGTTTAATGTGTTGTAATCACTCCTTTTGAACCTCCTGCCCCAAATTGCTTCGTTTTCCCCACAATAAACCTTGCTGTTGTTAGAAATTTAGTAAGCACTGAGCGAGTTATTCACTCAAAAAAGTCAGGACATAAGTTCCTGTATCCTCTGTGTGAGGCGATATCCACGTGTGGATCTCTCAGCAAATCCTGATAAGTTAATACACTCCAATAAGGAGATATAATAGGTCACGGATCGTGACACCTGGTTTGAGAAGACTGTAACTGTAAGTAATTTTACAAATGCAAAATCCTTGTTTTCTTGCTCCAAAAGGCTGAGTACCCACAGCTCCTACTCAGCTCCTTAATTACTGCCAATGTTCTCTGCTGTGCTGGTGGCTGTCTGAGATAATGCAGGAGGACATCAAGCCTATTACAAGTGTTCTAAAAGTTGCTTGCAGAAATACTGGAAAAGAATGTTCATTTTTACTTGTGCCAGTTTTATATGCCATCTTTCCTTACCAAATTTATACCTCTTTTTAAAGTTTATTTTCTTTTTTCATCCTGGTGTTCTCCATGCTTCCTATTGCATTTCTAAGTTGGACTGGCAGGAGTAATGAAATGATTTATTCAGTTTGTTACCTTAATGTCAGTACTGTCCATTGTTTCAGGCCCTGGTGACAATATGAGATGTTAAGGAAACAGGAGTAGAGGTGTAGAGCTCCTATCACAACTGTTTGCAGAAAAAAAAAGTGATTATTTGAGAATCAGAAAAAAATTAAATATTCCAGTACACTGTACTGGTAGCAGGTTCTTAGTTCATATTAAGGTAAATATATTCTACAGGGAAAAAAAACAGAAGTAAAATTCACTAACTTATCTGTATGGACTTCCCCATGTTTCCTAGAAAGCAACTTAAAAACTGATGTAAGTTATATCTGAAATTAAAAAAATATGTGAATGAACAATTACTTTCTCAACTATTATCTTCTGCAGTAAATACTTCATCTTCCTTTTTAGACTGAACAGATGCTGGGACTTCTGATGAAGCTTGAACAAATAGGAGGGGATCATATGGATCTTAGTGAGAAGTACACAATTGTCCTTCAGCGGTACAGCCAAGACTTAGAGTTTGTTCAGACACTCTACCAGAATCAAAAAGAAAATCCACTCATCCCACGCAATATGCCACCAGTAAGAATGGAGTAAACGAGAAAGAAAAAGGATTTTGTTTCTTGACTGTGTTTAAGATAATGGAAATATAACTTCTTATCTTCTTGGTTTCAGGTAACAGGGAAGATTATGTGGGCTCAGCTGTTATACAGAAAAATTGACCATCCAATGACATTCCTTAAAAAGAAAACCACACTTTTGAAGGTTGGAAATTAGCAGAGGAGGATTTATGCTAAGCTTTCAAGCATGTTACTAACAAACACATGATTTATTTTATATTCCTATAGTCACTTTTCTAGCAACTTGTATCCAACAGGATAGGTGTTACCGTTTGCTCCAAAATTTTAATTCCTGTTTGCAAAATTACTATTCTCCAGCTCAGGACAGCTACTTCCTTTGAGAAATAAACTGATGACTTAGTCTGGTGCTTTTGTCCCTTCTGGAGCTTGACTGGTGTTAATCCTGATACTAGGACTGTTTGCCATGTACCTAATCTCAAAGCCTTCTGTCTGTTTTGGTCTGCAGTGAAGATGACAGAGATATTTTACCTGAAACATTAGCCACACGTCACCAAATAATCTTACAGCTTGCTCAATGGGACATCAGGGCCTTGAACAAATCATGGTATAGACTTTGTTTTATGGGCAAGACTGGAAGGAAAAATCAGGAAAAGAGTTATGTTGTTTAGAGGAGTTTCATTCTTCTTAGTAATTTAACTCCTATCTATATTTATATCTTTCTGCTTCTTACTTATCCCTAAAATAGCATAATTTAAAGCTTTCTATTTGTTTTGTTTTCCTGATGGTGATGAGGAAAAGCCTGGTGAAGGACATTTCTATTGTGTCAGACTCATCAAATTGTTTAAATAATGTTTGCTTATTTTACCCTCCCCTCAAATTGCAGACACTGGAAATGAAAAAGGTTGTTAAGAGCTACAATAAAATGGCAGCAGTTCTTTTGGAATTTGAATGTATTTATCATAGAGCCTGGTGCAGTTTTGCTGAATGGGCTAGGAATGCTCTGTATACTTCCTTACTTGTCAGGCACCCAGAAAACAAGGTAAACACGATTTATTCTTTGTATTGCTGTTTAGTATTGCATATGCTACTTTAATCATATCATGGATGGACAAGCACAGCATTAAGTTATTCTTAATAGATTAAAAATAATAACAACAACAACTACTTGGGTTGGTATTTTTTTTTCCTTTTCATGAGTATTTATGGTGCAGCTCCTGCCTCATTCAGTGCATAAAAGAGGCAGTACTCAGAAAATATATATATGTATATGTATTATTGATTTATGTAACTATTTTTTGGATATTCTTTCATGCTTTATTTTCTATGTTAACCAAAATTTTAGTCAAGGAAGGAATTTTTAATTAGATCATTGTCTTTTCTGTTGTGGTCAATATCACTGTGTTTAGTATATTGCAATAATTCATTAATTTGCTTTCAAAACTGCTTGCTGAGACAGAAAATCTTTTTTGCTTCTCAGATTAGTTTTTCTGCTATGGTGGAGAGAAATCATGGTTAAAATCTGGTATTTGATGCACTAGTGATTCCATAATGGATTACCTAGTGTTCAAATTGATTAAGCAACTTAATAGCATTTAATGTCCTGAGAAGTGTACAGAGATTAACCTTCACAACATTTCTCCCTGGTCTAATGATGGAGAAGCAGAGATGGAAAGGCAAATTAGCTTCCACAGAGTGTAGCTGCAGAAGTAGAGTTAAACTTAGGAAGTCACAGGAGCCAAGTGGTTAGGGCTCAGTGAAGGAGTCCCAAGAAATGAAAATGAGTGTAAGATATTGCTTGATTAATACTTCGGAAAATCCAGATATTCGTAGGAGAGGATGAAGTTCTGTGTAGAAATGTGTATATGTTTAAAAAACCTTATCTAGTCATCTACATCTTACTACATGTCCCAGTTATATCACACTACATGTAACCACCAAGCTACTGCCTTATTTTCTATTTATTTTTTCCCCCCCTCTGTATTGCTACATGAAGGAATTATGTATAAACTTAGACCCAGTGGTCCTGGAAGTACTTTGTGAAACAAAATACCTGGAAAAAATGCATTTTGAAGTTCCAGATGTTGTCCTTGGCTTGTGTGCAGATGAAGAACAGATTAAAAGACATCACATGGAGTGAGTGAACACTTTTCTGATTTGATTCTTACCTGCAAATGGGGATCCCTAGCTTTGAATTTGTTGCATATGCTTTTGATTTATTACACTTTTTCCCTTCGATGGAGTTTAGTTGAAATTTAATTGCTTTCCCCTACATTTCCATGGTAATAATGGTAGCATGCAGTTGTCCCTATCTCAACAAACATCTCATTACTAGAATATGCCTACATGCTTGTTTTCTGACTGCAACATCTTGTTTTGTAAGTGGAGATCCTTGGTACTGCTAAGGCACCTGTACCCTATAACATAGGGATGACACTCCAAATTATTCCAGTTAACTTTTTTCCTGTTAGAAAAACAAGGTGGAATTTACCCCTTCATTAAGTCACAACCCAAACATTTGCATAGGTAATACATCACCTAAGTTATAATATGCTTCCTGTTGTTTAATGTCTCAGTTAACTTTTATTGACTTTAAATAATTTCTTTATTCGTCTTTTAACAATCCAGTTCTGTGCTGGAAGAGTTCTGAGGAATGTTGGTTATTAATTCTCTAACTCTCTAAGCAGGGATGATAGGTTGTTAAAAGTCAGCCTTTGTGAGGAGTCTTCTTTACATAGTTTTTAAATATAAGTGGACAAAAAGGAAAAGCTCAAAGAATTTCATAAGCATTTTAATTCAACCCCTCCTCCCTTTTGCTATTATTAAACCTTTATCATTCACTCATATAATGCAATATTTTTAATTAATTATGTCTGAAGTATTTTAGGACAAAGTAACCTAGATTTTCTAATGTGCAAGGCAAACTGTGTGCTACAATCCTCTAAAAAGCAACAGCCCCAACTTTTGCCATCCAAGAGAAACAAAAAAATACAGAAAACATGTGCAATTAAAAAAAAAAATCCAAACTTACTTTCTACCCTAAAAATACTTCAGACTGACCCCCCAGGAAAAGAAGGGATATTCAGAGACTGTAGCTTTTTGCTTAAGAAACACTGGAAAAAAAGTTCTGGTTTTATTGCAAATGGGTTATCTCAGTATATGGTTTGTAACAATGATGTTAAAAGTCATGGTTTTAATCTGGCACAGAACACAGCTATAACTTTTTTTTCTGGTGGCAGTTTTTGTAAGGAATCCACTATGTGTCTGAATTCTGTGTTGTATTTGCTTCTAATTCTTGTTTATGCAGCTTCATTGTATAGCTTGGTTTTCATGGAACTGTATTGGTATGTCTTGATTCAGAATTTGGCCTCTTTTTCTTTGCCATTTTGTGTTCTAAGTTATAGCTTTTCTTAAAAGTGGTATTATTTCATGCCACATCTTGTGAGATAGGAAGAAAAGAACAAAAATCATGTGTTTTTCAGTTTCTTATTTTTAACTGTAATTAATTTTTCTTAGAACAAATTTTCTCTAATTTGATCATAGTCACTTTACTGGAGGTACTTATTTCCCAACTCTGGTTCTGCTGTTAGTGGGAAGAAGGCTTAGTTTGAGCTACGAAGATCTGGGAAGAGTTCTTATTTTTAACATGGGGTCAGAATTTGCAAATCCTATTAAAAGAAAATGTGTCCAAACTTGTTTCTGTTTAAAAAATTGGAATTAAGCACATTATAAACCTGATCATGTCTTTCAGACTCCAGAATCTGTTGATCAGTTACAAAGAAAGTCTGAACAGGATTCCTGTTGTGCTGAAACCACTGATGAAACCATTCATAGGACAAGCTGAGGATGCCCTAACTCCAGGACTGATGCAGCTGTCATGGACATCTCTGAGCATCAGTAAATGTGTGTAATAGGAGAGTAAGTGGTGAAGTGTTGATGCTGTCAGGTGGTATCTGCCAGACATTTCCTTGTCAGTTTTAGGAAGAGCACTCTATCTAAATTTGGGAAAAATATGCCAGGTCCCTCCCTCCCAATTATGGAAGTAAGTCAGACATTTTTTAATCCTACTAAACATTCTTGGTCACTGTATTGAAGTGACTTGGTGAGGAGCACAGGGAGAGGATATAAGCTTTGGTACTAAAAAAATGGTAAAAATAATAGTTTTTTCTTAAGAAAGAGGATTTCTGGCTCCTCACGTGAAAAGTATGAAAGACAGGAAAATAACTCATGTAGTCTATTCAGAAACAGTCATTTTTACCTTTAGTTTAATGAGCGTATTTGTTAAAGCACTCAGTTCATCTCTTTCCAAAGCAAGTAAGGTCATATGCATGAAATAAAAAATCTAGTAATTTAACCAGTGTGTAATCTTGGCTGGGGAAATTTTAGCCATTGAATGTGTAAGTTAATTACAATTTTTAAAGTACTGGATTTCACTCTGTGTATGTAGCAGGACCAAAATATTTTTTGGTATCCTTTCTGCTTTCCATTGTATTCTGTTGATCCTTTTCATTTCACAGTTTTATTTAATACAAAAAGAAATATTTTGAAGGCTATTGTAGTATTTATTACAAGATGTCTATTTATTATAAGATTGTTATTATATATTTATTATAAGATGGTTTCATTTAAAGATTCATTTAAAGATTCCAAAGAAGAGCATACTTCATTGGTATTAAATCCTCATTTTGTTGTAATACCTGGGGTTGGTGGGAGGGAGATGAGATTTAAGAGATCTGTATTTTGTATTTTTTGTTTTAATTTTGTTTTCCTTGCTTAGTTATTGAGAATGTTTATCGCGCCCTGGGGAAGCTGGACTATATAGTCAAAGAAGCAACTGATACCCTGGAATGCAAAATTGAAAGAGTTATGAAGGATATGTCAAACACTGCTCTGATAATTTTGCCAGAAGATGAAACTATGGATGTGATTTCTTTCCTGGAACAGATAGAAAAGCTTGCTATCTCTACTGCTCACAAACTGTCTCAGTAGCTTCACCAGCTGAAGCCTGCTCCTATCTTGCCTT
>NW_009952579.1:0-608 GCF_000747805.2 Chaetura pelagica | reverse complement strand
CCTTCTAGGAGCTCCCACTGATCTCTGGGGTGGTGGGACCCCCCTGAAACCCACCCTGGACACCTTCTAGGAAGCCCCACTGATCTCTGGGGTGGTTGGGGGTTGGTTGTGGGGTGGTGGGACCCCTCTGAAGCCCCCAAGACACCTTCTAGGAGCTCCCACTGATCTCTGGGGTAGTTGTGGGGTGGTGGGACCCCCTGAAACCCCCCTGGACACCTTCTAGGAACCATCACCAAGCTCTGGGATGGTTGTGGGATGATGGGACCCCCCTAAGCCCCCCATGACACCTTCTAGGAGCTCCCACTGGTCGGTGGGTGTGTTGGGGGGGGTGGGGCCCCCCCCCCTAAGCCCCCCATGACACCTTCTAGGAGCTCCCACTGGTCTCTGGGGTGGTTGTGGGGTGGTGGGACCCCTCTGAAACCCCCCTATGAAACCTTCTAGGAAGTCCCACTGATCTCTGGGGTAGTTGTGGGGTGGTGGGACCCCCCTGAAGCCCCCATGACACCTTCTCAGAACCATCTCTGAGCTCTGGGGTGGTTGTGGGGTGGTGGGACCCCCCTGAAACCCCCCTATGCAACCTTCTAGGAAGTCCCACTGATCTCTGGGGT
>NW_009952578.1:41238-42073 GCF_000747805.2 Chaetura pelagica | reverse complement strand
GGTGTCTCTCAGGGCTCAGTTTTGGGGCCAGGCTTATTGAACATCTTTATGAATGATGAGGGGATTCAGTGAACCCTCAGTAAGTTTGCAGATGACACCAAATTGGGTGGGAGTGTCGATCTGCTAGAGGGTAGGAGAGATCTATAGAGAGACCTGGACAGGCTGGATCAATGGGCCAAGGCCAATTGCATGAGGTTCAATAAGGCCAAGTGCCGTGTCCTGCACTTCAGACACAACAACCTGTCCTGGTTTGAGCCAGGATGAAGCCAATTTTCCTTTTACTGATATTTTTTTCCTTCAGTAAGCTCTCTTTTAAATAGCAGCAAGTTTTCCAGCTAGTGGACTGATAATGCTGGAATGTTTATGTTATTGCCGGGACACCAAGGTCACCAGAAGAGTTGTATCTACGGCCCTCCAGTAGGGAGGAGTGGACTAGACGGACAGTAAAATTGACCGAAGTATTCCATTCCATATATCTACGTAAGCTTGGTGTAAGGTCAGAGATCACAGAAGACAACTTCCTTCCTGCTTCTTCTTCCCTTCTCTTCTGTACCTGGCTGGTGTCCAGGGAGGACTCCGTCTATCCATCACTGTTGATTTCTAGTCTCGTGCATTCCTGACCCTCATAACTCTCCCCTCAGTTTCTTTATGCTCTGCTGCCATCTCCAGCAGCAGTCTGGGACATTTTGAGACTGCTCACAGCTCAGGAGAGTGCCGTGGGAGTTGCTGGGGGTGGGGGGAGGCAATCTGGTTTTGCATGTTCCTGAACACATTTGTATATATTTGTACATATTTTTTTTTTATCATTAGTGTTTAATAAAAGCCATCTAGTTTA
>NW_009952578.1:39524-41209 GCF_000747805.2 Chaetura pelagica | reverse complement strand
ACCTGGGGGAGGGGAGAGGGGATCGAGAGCATTATTGTCGCTCTTTAATTGCTGATCCTGAGACAAACTGTCACAATCCCATGCAAAGCTACAGTCTTGGGGATGAGTGGTTGGAAAGCTGTCCAGCAGAAAAGGACCTGGGGGTGCTGGTTGACAAAGAGCTTAACATGAGGCAGCAGTGTGTCCAGGTGGCCAAGAAGGCCAACGGCATCCTGACCTGCATCAGGAATAGTGTGGCCAGCAGGAGTAGAGAAGTGATCATGCCCCTGTACTCGGCATTGGTGAGGCCACACCTCAAGTACTGTGTGCAGTTCTGGGCCCCTCACTACAAGAAGGATGTCAAGTTGCTGAAGCATGTCCAGAGAAAAGCTACCAAGCTGGTGAAAGGTCTGGAGAATAAGTTCTATGAGGGGAGGCTGAGGGAACTGGGATTGTTTAGTTTGAAGAAGAGGAGGCTGAGGGGAGACCTCATTGCTCTCTACAACTACCTGAAAGGAGGTTGTAGGGAGGTGGAAGTTGGCCTCTTCTCTCAAGTGAATAATGACAAGACGAGAGGAAATGGCCTGAAGCTGTGCCAGGGGATTTAGACTGGATATTAGAAAGAATTTCTTTACCAAAAGAGTGGTTGGACAGTGGAACAGGCTTCCCAGGGAGGTGGTGGAATCACCATCCCTGGAAGTGTTTAAAAGAAATATAGATACAGTGCTTAGAGACATGATTTAAGCACTGAACTGGTAGATTTAGGTTATGGTTGATGGATTTAGGTTATGGTTGGACTTGATGATCTTCAAGTTCTTGCCTAACCAGGATGATTCTGTGATTCTATGAAATAGCACCGGTTCTAGTACTGACCCTAGGTGAACTCCACTCATCACAGGTTTCCATCTGGACATCGAGCTGTTTATTGTAAACAGTGTGCAACCATCCAGCCAGTTCCTTACCCAACGAGTGGTCCATTTATTGAATCCATATCATTTCAGTTTCAATACCAGGATGTTGTGCAGGACAGTGTCGAATGCTTTGCACAGGTCCAGGTGAATGATGTTCATTGCTCTTCCTTTTTCCACTGAAGCCGTGACCCTATTGTAGAAGGCCACTGTTACAGTCTGACGACATTAGTAACAGATTGCTGTCAGGATGCCTCTGTGACTGTCACTCTTATTGAGATTGAGAGTGCTTTTAAAGGGACTGAGGGTACCACGCAACATTCGCCTTGCACAGAGGATCAATCGCTGCTGAGCCAAATCTTAGAGCAGAGACTAGAAATACTGCCCTCACCATGCCCACAAATTGTTACTGAGACCAATGTTTAGTTTATGAATTAACTGGTTTATTAAGGGTTAACACAAACTGAGGGACAAAGGTTCAGGAGAGGTAGGCAAATATATATATATATATATCAGGGAAATAATTCAAAAGTACTATGCCCTTATTAAACGTACACTCCAAGGGAGAGGTTTGGAATCAGTGGAGTAGAGGGGTAGAAGTTGAGCCCAGCTGGGAATTTAAGGGAGAGGGTATGCGGCTTTGTTTACCCTCCCGTGACGCGTGGCTCCTGGGATGAGGCTTCTTTTCCGGCTGGCAGGGCTCGGTAGCAGGTTCATGGGAGGGCCGGCTTCCCAGCAGCAGGGGCGATCCCCCAGCAGTGTCCCGGCAGGCAGGCAGGCGGATGTGGCTCCTCCGTG
>NW_009952578.1:35733-39414 GCF_000747805.2 Chaetura pelagica | reverse complement strand
GGCAGCGGTTGCGGCGTTCCAGGCGGCTTCCGGTATTGCAGCAGGGTCCTCTCCCGGGTGGCGTTCCAGGCAGAGCACAGCACAGCCTGCAAAACTCGCCCTCTTTTTATAGATCAGAAATCACCGTTCAAACTAGCCAATTAGCACTGGCCAGGTGCGTACTCTGTCAGAGGCAGCCTTTAACCTTTTGTCCATTTTGCTGCCGGTCATCATAACCCTTATGCTTTTTTCTTGTTTTGAATTTATCTGGTGGAACAGGGGGGGCTATTTCTAGTCCATCCTTGGCTAAATCAGCAAAAAGATGCCACTCTTGTTTTGCTGGCTTGAAAGAAAGACATTTTGTTTAGTTTTATGTGTGAGGAGAGAAGATGCACCATTCCCCACAGCCACCAAATTAGTCAGGCAGGATTTGCCCTTGGTGAAGCTGTGTTGGCTGTCACAAATCACCCCTTTGTTTTCCACATGCCTTAGCAGACCCTTCAGGAGGATCTGCTCCATGATCTTGCCAGACACAGAGGTGAGACTGACTGGTCTATAGTTCCCTGGGTCTTCCTTTTTTCCCTTCTTGAAAATGGGAGTTATGTTTCCCCTTTTCCAGTCAGTAGGAATTTTGCCTGACTGTCAAGACTTTTCAAATATGATGGACAGAGGCTTTGCAGCTTCATCGACCAGTTCCTTCAGGAGTTGTGGATGAATCCTGTCAGGTCCCATGGACTTGTGCACCTTCAGGTCCTTCAGATGGTCACAAACCTGCTCTTCTCCTACAGTGGGGAGATCTTCCATTTCACAGTCCCTGCCTTTTCCTTCTCTAACTTGGATGGTGTGACCCTTGCCTGTGAAGACTGAGGCAAAGTAGTCATTGAATACCTCAGCCTTCTCTATGTACCATATGACCAGGTCTCCAGTTTCCTTCTGAAGTGGGCCCACATTCTTCCTCATCTTCCTGTCATGCTTCCACTCTCTGCATACCTTGTTTTTACAGTTAACTGTGTCCAGGAGCTCCTTTCTCTTCCACGCAGGCCTCCTGGCACTCCTGTCTGCTTTCCTCTTCATTGGGACACATTGTTCCTGGGCATGGAGGAGGTGATCCTTGAATATAGACCAGCTTTCCTGAGCTCCCTTCCCCTCCAGGGCTTTGTCCCATGGTACCCTACCAAGCATAGATCCTTGAAGAGACCAGAGTCTTCTATTCTGAAATTGAGAATAGTGAGCTTGCTTCGTTCCTTCCTCACTGCCCTAAGGATCCTGAATTTGACCATGTCGTGGTTGCTGCAGCCTAGTCTCCCTTTAAGTCTTACATTATCAACCACCCCATCTCTGTTGGTGAGAACAAGGTCCAGCATAGCACCTTTTCTTGTTGGTTCCTCTACTATTTGGAGGAGGAAGTTGTCATCAATGCACTTGAGGAACTTCCTGGTTTACTGGTGCTTTGCTGTGTTGTCCCTCCAACAGATGATGGGGTGGTTGAAATCCCCTATGAGGACTAGGGCCTGTGAGCGCAAAGCTGTTCCTATCTGCCTGTGGAGGGCCTCATCCACTTGGCCATCCTGGTCAGGTGGCCTGTAGCAATCCCACTGTCCATGTTGTGGGTTCCAATAACAACCCCTGAGGAACGCCACTTGTCACTGATCTCCACTTGGACATGGAGCTGTTGACCACAACTCCTTGAGTGCAACCATCCAGCCATTTCCTTTTCCACAGAGTGGTCCATCCCTCAAGTCCATGTGTCAAATGCTTTGCACAAGTCCAGGTAGATTACATCAGTTGTTCTGCCGTTATCTACCAATGCTGTAGCCTCATCATTGAAGGATACCAAATTTGTCAGGTATGATTTGCCCTTCATGAAGCCATGTCGGCTGGTACCAAACACATTTATTTTCCATGTGCCTTATCATAGTTCCAAGGAGGAATATTTTATGGAAGTTGATATGTTCGCTAATTTTACTGAAGCATAATATTTCTGAAGGTTTCCAAAGTTCTTTGTTGTGCAGAAGGAATTATTCTTTCTCTCTGGTTTGGGAATCTTCTCTGGACAGTTTAAATAGTGATGTCAGTCACTAGTGAGTTATAATGATGCAAATTTGTGTAAAATTATTTGGAGGGAGTTCTTGCTTTCTGTTAAGTTTACATTAGATTCAAGTAACTAGTAACCAATCTTTTATTGTTCTTTAGGGAACGTATTTTTAAAATTGATAGTGAATTGTACCACTTTTCTGGGAAGGCAAACATGTTACCTATTAGAATAAAAGATTTAAATACAGTGAGATATGTTAGGGGGAATTTTATCAGAACAGGTGGCTGACAATTGCATATGTCTAGTAATCTACAGTTCCCTGTAAATATCTCCTCACATCAACCTCCACAACACTCAGTTCTTGAGATCCTCTCATCACTCCAGAGATAGTGATGGATTCTGTCCCTTCATGATTCGATGATGTCATGAGCTGATGCTGTCATAGAGGCTATTGGCTGTCAAGATGCTTCTGCAACTTCTCCCCCGCAATGTGGTCCTGGTTGTAGTCTGGGTACCTCTGATGTTGAGCATTTGAGCTTAAAGCACCATCCTGGTTGAAGGACCAGTTGATAGAAACTGGAGCAGCCTTCATCCTGAAAGGACTGTCTCCTGCATTTGTTCTATTTAGCAGCTCTTGTACATGTATCTGGAGATTAGCAGTGGGTTTATTGTCCCAGGTTCTCAAGTTCTCTTTATAATAATCACGCAAGACAGACCACAGGTAGCGTCAGAGCGGGTCCCGTCTCTCTTGCTGCTGTCTTGTAGCAGGATGTCTCCTCTTAATGGCTGCAACATGAGACCAGTTGTCTCTTGGGAGTGTAGTCATCAAAGCATCCCATGAAAGAGAATATATGGGCATGTGCTGCTGGTACAGCCTGTGCAAACCTCCGGAGCATGGATGTGTCGCACAGGGCGTCATCAGGATTTGTCATCCTTTGGTTATCATGGATCACCTCTCGCACAGCAAATTCTTTCAAAGATGTGATGGCTCTTTCAAGAGTGGGCGTTCTGCTTCTGAGCCAGTCGATGTCACCCTTATGGGGGTATCTCTCCCTTACATCTGAAAGAAGTCGGCTCCACAGGGTGGTAGTTCCTGTCTTACTACCAAATGCTCTATCAATACCAGCATCTCTGGCCAGGGATCCCAACTGCTTGGGGTATCAGGTACCACTATCAAAGCATCAGAGCAACCAAGGAAGAAGTGGCTCACCTTCATTGTGGGTAAAGTTCTTTCTCATGAGGCACAGTTCCTTTAGAGAGAAAGGTTGGACTAGATCATCGTTGTCATCTGATTGAGAAGGGCCTGCTCCTTTATCTCTTTGAGAAGGGTCTGCTCCTCCATCTGCCCTAGAATTGTCTGCTCCTTTGCTTATGTCTTTTAACATCACTTTTTAAAATGGGTCCTCTACTGTTAAATGTGTTCTTGTGGTTTTGGGTGGCTATTTCTTTGCTTTGCTCCTAGTCACAGGATGTCACCGTTTGACTCAGGTCCAACAACAATGCTCTCGATCCCCTCCCCCTCCCACCCAGGTAGGGAAGGAGAGAGAGAAAAAGAGAGAGACTTGGCTGGATTGAAAACTAAACTACACAGCTTTAATTAAAACACTAATGAATGATACAAGAAAATATATACAATTATATACAGATATATTCAGGTATGGGCAAAA
>NW_009952578.1:27227-31953 GCF_000747805.2 Chaetura pelagica | reverse complement strand
GGCAGCGGTTGCGGCGTTCCAGGCGGCTTCCGGTATTGCAGCAGGGTCCTCTCCCGGGTGGCGTTCCAGGCAGAGCACAGCACAGCCTGCAAAACTCGCCCTCTTTTTATAGATCAGAAATCACCGTTCAAACTAGCCAATTAGCACTGGCCAGGTGCGTACTCTGTCAGAGGCAGCCTTTAACCTTTTGTCCATTTTGCTGCCGGTCATCATAACCCTTATGCTTTTTTCTTGTTTTGAATTTATCTGGTGGAACAGGGGGGGCTATTTCTAGTCCATCCTTGGCTAAATCAGCAAAAAGATGCCACTCTTGTTTTGCTGGCTTGAAAGAAAGACATTTTGTTTAGTTTTATGTGTGAGGAGAGAAGATGCACCATTCCCCACAGCCACCAAATTAGTCAGGCAGGATTTGCCCTTGGTGAAGCTGTGTTGGCTGTCACAAATCACCCCTTTGTTTTCCACATGCCTTAGCAGACCCTTCAGGAGGATCTGCTCCATGATCTTGCCAGACACAGAGGTGAGACTGACTGGTCTATAGTTCCCTGGGTCTTCCTTTTTTCCCTTCTTGAAAATGGGAGTTATGTTTCCCCTTTTCCAGTCAGTAGGAATTTTGCCTGACTGTCAAGACTTTTCAAATATGATGGACAGAGGCTTTGCAGCTTCATCGACCAGTTCCTTCAGGAGTTGTGGATGAATCCTGTCAGGTCCCATGGACTTGTGCACCTTCAGGTCCTTCAGATGGTCACAAACCTGCTCTTCTCCTACAGTGGGGAGATCTTCCATTTCACAGTCCCTGCCTTTTCCTTCTCTAACTTGGATGGTGTGACCCTTGCCTGTGAAGACTGAGGCAAAGTAGTCATTGAATACCTCAGCCTTCTCTATGTACCATATGACCAGGTCTCCAGTTTCCTTCTGAAGTGGGCCCACATTCTTCCTCATCTTCCTGTCATGCTTCCACTCTCTGCATACCTTGTTTTTACAGTTAACTGTGTCCAGGAGCTCCTTTCTCTTCCACGCAGGCCTCCTGGCACTCCTGTCTGCTTTCCTCTTCATTGGGACACATTGTTCCTGGGCATGGAGGAGGTGATCCTTGAATATAGACCAGCTTTCCTGAGCTCCCTTCCCCTCCAGGGCTTTGTCCCATGGTACCCTACCAAGCATAGATCCTTGAAGAGACCAGAGTCTTCTATTCTGAAATTGAGAATAGTGAGCTTGCTTCGTTCCTTCCTCACTGCCCTAAGGATCCTGAATTTGACCATGTCGTGGTTGCTGCAGCCTAGTCTCCCTTTAAGTCTTACATTATCAACCACCCCATCTCTGTTGGTGAGAACAAGGTCCAGCATAGCACCTTTTCTTGTTGGTTCCTCTACTATTTGGAGGAGGAAGTTGTCATCAATGCACTTGAGGAACTTCCTGGTTTACTGGTGCTTTGCTGTGTTGTCCCTCCAACAGATGATGGGGTGGTTGAAATCCCCTATGAGGACTAGGGCCTGTGAGCGCAAAGCTGTTCCTATCTGCCTGTGGAGGGCCTCATCCACTTGGCCATCCTGGTCAGGTGGCCTGTAGCAATCCCACTGTCCATGTTGTGGGTTCCAATAACAACCCCTGAGGAACGCCACTTGTCACTGATCTCCACTTGGACATGGAGCTGTTGACCACAACTCCTTGAGTGCAACCATCCAGCCATTTCCTTTTCCACAGAGTGGTCCATCCCTCAAGTCCATGTGTCAAATGCTTTGCACAAGTCCAGGTAGATTACATCAGTTGTTCTGCCGTTATCTACCAATGCTGTAGCCTCATCATTGAAGGATACCAAATTTGTCAGGTATGATTTGCCCTTCATGAAGCCATGTCGGCTGGTACCAAACACATTTATTTTCCATGTGCCTTATCATAGTTCCAAGGAGGAATATTTTATGGAAGTTGATATGTTCGCTAATTTTACTGAAGCATAATATTTCTGAAGGTTTCCAAAGTTCTTTGTTGTGCAGAAGGAATTATTCTTTCTCTCTGGTTTGGGAATCTTCTCTGGACAGTTTAAATAGTGATGTCAGTCACTAGTGAGTTATAATGATGCAAATTTGTGTAAAATTATTTGGAGGGAGTTCTTGCTTTCTGTTAAGTTTACATTAGATTCAAGTAACTAGTAACCAATCTTTTATTGTTCTTTAGGGAACGTATTTTTAAAATTGATAGTGAATTGTACCACTTTTCTGGGAAGGCAAACATGTTACCTATTAGAATAAAAGATTTAAATACAGTGAGATATGTTAGGGGGAATTTTATCAGAACAGGTGGCTGACAATTGCATATGTCTAGTAATCTACAGTTCCCTGTAAATATCTCCTCACATCAACCTCCACAACACTCAGTTCTTGAGATCCTCTCATCACTCCAGAGATAGTGATGGATTCTGTCCCTTCATGATTCGATGATGTCATGAGCTGATGCTGTCATAGAGGCTATTGGCTGTCAAGATGCTTCTGCAACTTCTCCCCCGCAATGTGGTCCTGGTTGTAGTCTGGGTACCTCTGATGTTGAGCATTTGAGCTTAAAGCACCATCCTGGTTGAAGGACCAGTTGATAGAAACTGGAGCAGCCTTCATCCTGAAAGGACTGTCTCCTGCATTTGTTCTATTTAGCAGCTCTTGTACATGTATCTGGAGATTAGCAGTGGGTTTATTGTCCCAGGTTCTCAAGTTCTCTTTATAATAATCACGCAAGACAGACCACAGGTAGCGTCAGAGCGGGTCCCGTCTCTCTTGCTGCTGTCTTGTAGCAGGATGTCTCCTCTTAATGGCTGCAACATGAGACCAGTTGTCTCTTGGGAGTGTAGTCATCAAAGCATCCCATGAAAGAGAATATATGGGCATGTGCTGCTGGTACAGCCTGTGCAAACCTCCGGAGCATGGATGTGTCGCACAGGGCGTCATCAGGATTTGTCATCCTTTGGTTATCATGGATCACCTCTCGCACAGCAAATTCTTTCAAAGATGTGATGGCTCTTTCAAGAGTGGGCGTTCTGCTTCTGAGCCAGTCGATGTCACCCTTATGGGGGTATCTCTCCCTTACATCTGAAAGAAGTCGGCTCCACAGGGTGGTAGTTCCTGTCTTACTACCAAATGCTCTATCAATACCAGCATCTCTGGCCAGGGATCCCAACTGCTTGGGGTATCAGGTACCACTATCAAAGCATCAGAGCAACCAAGGAAGAAGTGGCTCACCTTCATTGTGGGTAAAGTTCTTTCTCATGAGGCACAGTTCCTTTAGAGAGAAAGGTTGGACTAGATCATCGTTGTCATCTGATTGAGAAGGGCCTGCTCCTTTATCTCTTTGAGAAGGGTCTGCTCCTCCATCTGCCCTAGAATTGTCTGCTCCTTTGCTTATGTCTTTTAACATCACTTTTTAAAATGGGTCCTCTACTGTTAAATGTGTTCTTGTGGTTTTGGGTGGCTATTTCTTTGCTTTGCTCCTAGTCACAGGATGTCACCGTTTGACTCAGGTCCAACACCAAGGCTCTCGATCCCCTCCCCCTCCCACCCAGGTAGGGAAGGAGAGAGAGAAAAAGAGAGAGACTTGGCTGGATTGAAAACTAAACCACACAGCTTTAATTAAAACACTAATGAATGATATAAGAAAAAATATATATACAAATATGTTCAGATATGAGCAAAAGCCTCTCGCCTTCCCCCACCCCCAGCAACTCCCCCAGCACTCCCCTGAGCTGAAACAGTCCCGAGAAATTCCAGAGCTCCTGCTGGAGAAAGCGGAGAGTGATGAGGGTCAGGAGAGCTTGAGCCGAAGAGTCAACGGTGATGGATGGAGTCCTCCCTGGACACTGGCCATGGATGGAAGAGAAAGGAAGAAAAAGGATGGAAGAGAAAGGAAGAAAAGGCATGGGGCACAGGATATGTCTCCAACCATCCTGTACTTGTTTCCACCACTGTAAGCACATAGCGCTTACCCTGGCGGCTCTGAGGCAGTGTGATGTAGTCAATTTGCCAGGCCTCTCCATACCTGTGCTTTGACCACCTCCCCTCATACCACAAAGGTTTCAACCATTTTGCCTGCTTAATTGCAGCACACGTCTCACAGTGGTGGATCACCTGTGCAATAGTGTTCATGGTTAAGTCCACCCCTCGGTCACGAGCCCATTTGTATGTTGCATCTCTGCCCTGATGACCTGAAGCATCATGGATCCACCGAGCTAGAAAGAGCTCACCCTTGTGTTCCCAGTCTAAGTCTACTTGGAACACTTGAGCAGCCTCATCTGCTCGTTGGTTGTGTCGATGTTCCTCAGTGGCTCGACTCAGAGGCACGTGTGCATCTACGTGACGCACTTTTACCTCCAGTTTCTCTATCCGAGCTGCAATGTCTTTCCACAGGTCAGCAACCCAAATAGGTTTACCCTTTCTCTGCCAGTTGTTCTGCTGCCACTGTTTTAGCCAACCCCACAAGGCATTTGCTGCCATCCACGAGTCAGTGTAGAGATAGAGTCTCAGCCACCCCTCTCGCTCAGCAATGTCCAAAGCCAGCGGATGGCTTTTACCTCTGCAAACTGATTTGATTCACCTTCTCCTTCAGCTGCTTGTGCAACCAGTCGTGTGGGACTCCACACGGCAGCTTTCCACTTCCGGTGGTTCCCTACAAGACGACAGGAGCCATCGGTGAAAAGAGCAAATTGTTTCTCAGTCTCTGGTAGATGATCATATGGTGGAGCTTCTTG
>NW_009952578.1:10109-27129 GCF_000747805.2 Chaetura pelagica | reverse complement strand
GTGTGGCTGCTCAGATGGTCTGGAAAAAGAGTTTATTTGCCTTGTTTGATTAGTGATTAAGAGCTATGGTTCAAGGCTGGTGGTGGTAGAGGGTTACTTACGAAGACAAGGATCATGAAGGATGAGCTGGAAATGCTTAGTAGTGGTAAGAGAGAAGAAATATGATTAGAAATATGAGGTTCTGGGAGAGTGAGACCAAAGGAGAAGCTGTGGGGAGACCTAGGAAATCAATAACGAAAACTGGATTGGGAATAAAGAGTATTTGCATGAAAGATATCAGGAAGATTGCAACTGCGAATAGGGCAGGAGGGAATGTGTGGATCTTGGATAAGGAGGCTGAAGTAGGAACGCTGAGACTGGGAGAAAAAAATAGAAGGCACAGGGAAGAGATAGAAAGGAGCAGAGCAGTTTGGTCAGGACAGGTAGGTCAGGACAAGAGCATATGGTTGTCTCCTGTGAATACTCCTATCCACGTGCTGGAGTGAAATGCTGGTTTCTTCACTGGCAGCAAATGTTTGTGAAATTCACTGCCAGACTATGTGCCCATTCTTCTGCAGTTTAGCCAGCCTTCAAAAAGAAAGTACGAAGTAAAATTTGAAATGCTACTTGTTGGCTCTGCTGTGCACACTAAGGCAGGATGGGAGAGGGAGGGGAAGAAATGCATGATTATAAAATTAAGACTTTACCTGAGTGCATTCACATAGGAGGCTGCATTGATATTGCTCAAACAGATTTTATTCTGGCATTTTCAACCTTTTGAATGCTGACTCTGCAGCTTTAGTGTAGTTTTAATGCACTTTAACTATATATGATTAGAAAACACTAGAGATGTGGCACAATAGTCCAAATGGCTGGTCAAAATTAATTAACTACAGACCAAGTCGTGGCTGGGGAGGCTCTGCAGTAAACCTTATCCTTTCAACTCTTGTTATTTCATGCAATCATTTAATTTAACAATAAGAAACTGAAAATATTACAATGTTGAGTGAGGAAAGACTGTTTTTTAATACCATTTAGCTGTTTGCCAAAGTTTTTGCAAGTGCTCCTGTTAAGACATATTACTATACACTATATACAGAATATTTATATCCTTAAAACATGTTTAAACTTCTCAGTTATAAATTTCTTGTATGTCTAGAGTTGCCTGGGAAAGGAAACCTGTACAACTTGCCCTTGTCCTTCTTCCTTGCCAAGGCTGGTGCACTTTTTATCATACTGGTGGGATCTTGAAGACAAGGTCAAAACTCCACAGCCAACTGCAAATGGATATGTTTCCAGGGAAATGGGAGAAATTTGGGGAGGAAAGCTGAATTATTTGTGTGGGACAAAAAGGTAGAAAAGTGATAGTGAGAGATCAAAGAACGTTGATTCAGTTGTATAATTTGGCTTCAAGACAAGGGTTACAGTTCACCAGGGGAATTTTTGTTGCTACCCTGTTCTCCTCCCAGCCAGAGAGGAGGGAAAGGGAATGGGAAAAGGAAGCAATTCTTGGATCTACCCAGCTGCAGTCATTCTTACCAAGCTGGAGCAGAGACTGAGTGGCGAGTGTTTGGAACACAGCTGTGTGACAAGTTCCTTTCCCTCCCTGTGTTTTTTTAAGTCTTCTTTTTCGTCCTTTGGAAGGGGTTGTAATAAACACTATTAAATATGCACATTTATCATGCAGTGAATTTTGTCTTTTTTTCATCAACCATAAGACAAGTCCTGCAAGATGCTTTACTCAGTGAAAAAAGACAAAAATTGTAAATGGGAATACTTCTATGATCCTTTGTGTTTTAGTGCTAGAATATTTGAACAGTGAAATTGCAGAAGTTCAGAAATGCAAATAGAAATCCACTTCATTGTTTCTTCTTCAACAAGTTCCTGCATGCACCTTTTACCATAGAACAGAGATTTCCTCCTCGTGTCTTTGCCCAGGACTGAAAAAAAAACAAACAAAACAACAAACCCACCCCTATGTTAGCTTCAAAACAAAAGGAAATAAATTGTCCGTACGGAGACTGGTGCATACTTTTTTTGAGTTACTGTTTCCACTGAAGTCTCTGAGAACTTTTTTATGATTTAGAGCTTGGCCAGGATTTCTCCACTGATGTTGAAAACATCATCATGTTTTTACATGATGTGGGGTGAATGACTTGCTGCTTCCTTTCATGCTCACTGCATTCTTCCTCATGCCTATTTCAGTGTAATTTGGGATTAAGCATATTAATTTTATAAAGGCTGGAAACGTGGAAACTATGATCTTTCAAAAAAGTTCTGTTTACAAAAGATGAGCCCAATAATATATCTTTGTGTCTATTGATCCACATTCCTCCTGGGTAATCTAAAAAAATAGCTGACTTCTTCCTATCAGAAATTTCTGTTCTGTGAGATGCACTCTTCTTCAATCTCCTTTATCCAAAAATACTGATACTGGTACCTTCATTTAAAAATGCTAATTTAATTTCTAGTTATCTTTCTTCCTGGAATATTGGAAAGCCCCTGAATATCTTACCATGCCTGCTACCATTTGCTGTGTCCGTTTGTGTCACCGTTTGACTCAGGTCCGACAACAATGCTCTCGATCCCCTCCCCCTCCCACACAGGTAGGGAAGGAGAGAGAGAAAAAGAGAGAGACTTGGCTGGATTGAAAACTAAACTACACAGCTTTAATTAAAACTAATGAATGATACAAGAAAATATATACAATTATATACAGATATATTCAGGTATGGGCAAAAGCCTCTCGCCTCCCCCCACCCCAGCAACTCCCACAGCACTTCCCTGAACTGGGAAGAATCCCGAGGAATCCCGGAGCTGCTGCTGGAGAAAGAGCAGAGAGTTATGGGGGTCAGGAGAGCTTGGGCCTAAGGGTCGACGGTGATGGATGAACAGAGTCCTCCTCGGTCGCTGGCCATGGACGGAAGAGAAGGGAAGAAGAAGAAGGAAGGAAGTTGTCTTCTGTGATCTCTGACCTTCCTTTGAGCTTACGTAGATATATGGAATGGAATATCTTTGGCCAATTTTGCTGTCTGTCTAACTCAGCCTCCTACGGGGGGTCACAGATCTCCCCATAGTGTCTGAGCCAGCAGATTGAAGGTGCGACCTTGAAGCCTCAGTAGTTAGAAAAACATTCCAGTGTCTTATCAACCTAGCAGAACACACAGTTGCTACTTAAAAGAAAGCTTACTGAAGGAAAAAAAAATCAGTAAGAAGGAAAATTGGCTTCATCCTGGCTCAAACCAGGACACCAGGACAACTTCTTCAAAAAGTTTTTGAAACTACAGAAACATAGTTAACAGAAAACACAAGACTGAAAATCCCTTGGAGTTAGTTCCCTTGTCTGGAGACATTAAAAACCCGTCTGGATGCACTCCTGTGTAATGTGCTCTAGGTGATCCTGCTTTAGTGCGGGAGTTGGACTAGATAATCTCTAGTGGTCCCTTCCATCTCTGACAATTCTGTGATTCTCTGATTCTTTGAAAATATGGCTTAGTTTTAATCGATCTTCGTTCAAGAAAACCTTTTAAAGTAAATTATAATTTTGAGGATTCTTTCAGACCTACTTATCTCTGATGCTCTTTCATTATACATGTTACATCTAGGGGGAATGCACTTTAGAACTGTCTCTGAAGCCTTCAGCATACAGAGTAATTAAGTAGTAAGTGGAAAAGCTGTAGACTGATAATAAAGACATTTTAAGAAAACTGTTGCTTTCATTTTTTGTATGAGTTAGTGAAATGAAACTTTAATATACTTCATAGTTTAGTTCAAGCGTATTGTTTTGTATAACCATTAAAAAAATATTTGGGGTTGTATGGATCATGTTGTTTACTGCTTTGGAAAGTCTTCTCCTTCCACTATTCTCCAAAAAAAGGTAGGATAACATTTTTCTTAAGTTGTATGAAGATAATTGAATAGTGCGAGAAATTTTCCTTGTTTCAGAGGGACAGGATTAACATACCACATTAGTTGATTGGACTTTGTACATAGGAGCAGAATTAAGTGTTAAGGCTCCCAGCGGAAGAAATAAAATTCCCTGATTTGTCAGTGAAGTTGTACTCTAATTGCCAATGTCCTGGGAAATTAAGGGAATGGAAAAGAGAGGTTTCTTTTCTATCAAATCTTGTTCATCTATTTTATGTCACTACAGGAGAGAAATTTGCTGACTTCATCCATAACTTTACAAATACAGAAAAAAACCCATTCCTTTAACACTTCTCACAGAAACAAGATTACATTAAATCCCAGTGTTAACTTTTCCTATTTAACAACTATACTGGATTAGTAGGAAAACTCAGCCAGTATTTGCATTGGTTATAGAACTTGATTCAAGCTCTTCAGATCAACAGATGTTACATGTGATAGAAACTAGGAGTTTTAGTTCTTAGAAGATATGATTGCACAAGAAGTTAAAACAGATGGTCCAGAGGACTTTTCAGCTTTGACATTAATAGGTGGAAAAGTTAGCTTCTGTTTTAGAGGACAGGCAAGATTCAACCTTATGTCTGACTATTTTGCAAGGAGGTACAACTCATGCCCAAGGCTGTATTAAAATAATTTTTCATTTTTTCAAAAAGTAAAAAACCAATGCATTGTTAGTGGAGCTATCTATTTGTATTGCTTCTGAAGATCTAGAAATATCTATGATGTAGAGAAACCAGGGATTAATTTTGAAATGCTTAGATCCTTTAAAAAACAGCATGAGAGGCAGATGTCAAGTTTCTTGAAAATCTGGCTGGGTGTTCAGTGTATTGTTCACAGCTGGAACATTCTGCCTCTAGAAAGATATTGACAATGCCTGAAGCATTTTTTAATACCAGTAGCTCTTGTTACATGTTGCCTGCTATGTAGAGGAAAAAGGTAATGTCTGTTGAAGAAAGATACTCTTGGAAATGAGAAAACACTAAATGAACCATTTCTCCTTTGAAAACTTCATCTGCAGAGAGCAGGGAAGAAACTAATATGTAGCTAGTAGTCATATGCTTTATATATATACTTTTTCAACAAAGCAATGAGTGGCAAGCAAGTCTCAAAGAAGGATATATGATTGCCTCCCCATAGAAAGGGAGGTATCTTATTTTTCCCCCTCCTCACTCAGAAATCACTGTGTATTTGGAACAGGAATGGATCTCCTTTCTGGCAATCTACAACTGACAGTCTTAATTAATTTGCTGGCTTTAACTATAAAACAGGAAAACTTGTTTGCCCTTTCTCTAGAAATATTGATGATTCTATTCATTCTGTATATCCTTGAAAATTCTGATTCCTTAATTTATGTAAAGTGCTTATATGTCATATTTGTTACTAATATTTTAACTTGTTTTCAGCTGTACTAGATAAAGTGCTTTGTGGTTGTAGAGTGTGTTTCACCTTTCATATTCTTATTCTTTCATATTTCATATGCTTGCCTGAATTACTGGTAAAGTTCTTTCTCTTTTGCTGTAAACAGTTGTGTATGCATGGAGGATACATGTACTTAAAATTAATTAATTATATTTTTACCATGTATAGAATAAAATATTTCATAATTCATATAATTTAAAATAATTTGTTGTCACCGTTTGACTCAGGATTGGCAATTAAACCAGAGACAACAATGCTCTCGATCCCCTCCCCCTCCCACCCAGGTAGGGAAGGAGAGAGAGAATGAGGAGAGAGACTCTCTGGATTGAAAACTAAACTAGACAGCTTTTATTAAACACTAATGATAAAAGAAAATATGTACAATTATATACAAATGTGTTCAGGAATGTGTAAAACCCTATTGCCTCCCCCCAACAGTTCCTACAGCACTCTCCTGAGCTGTGAACAGTCCCAAAAAGTCCTGGGCTGCTGCTGGAGGGAGTGTAGAGTTACGAGAGCAGACAGGAGCTGAGGGCAGAGTTATGAAGCTCAGAAACGCACAGCCTAGGAGTTGACGATGATGGAGTCCTCCCTGGACGCCGGCCATGGACGGAAGAGAAGGGAAGAAGAAACAGAAAGGAAGTTGTCTTCTGTGATCTCTGACCTTCCTCTGAGCTTATGTAAATATATGGAATGGAATATCTCTGGCCAATTTTGCTGTCTGTCTAATTCAGCCTCCTACAGGGGGAGTGTCATAGATGTCCCGGTAGTGCCTGAGCTGGCAGGGCAAAGACATGACCTTGGAGTCTCAGCAGTAACATAAACATTCCAGTGTTATCAGTCCACTAGCTGGAACACTTCCTGCTAGTTAAAAGAGAGCTTACTGAAGGAAAAAAATATCAGTAAAAGGAAAATTTGCTTCATCCTGGCTCAAACTAGGGCAACTGTTTTACAGTGTGGGTGATGAAACACTGGAATGGGTTGACTAGAGAGGTGGTAGAAGCCCCATCCCTGGAAACATTCAAGGTTCAGTTGGATGGGGCTCTGAGCAACCTGACCTAGTTGAAGATGCCCCTGATCATTGCAGGGGGTATGGATTAGATGACCTTTAAAGGTCCCTTCCATGATTCTATGATGTGCCATGAAGAGATCTCTAACCCCATGGAGAGCTCACACAGGAGCAAGCTCCTGGCAGGAACTGTGGCTTGTGGAGAGGAGCCCATGCCAGAGCAGCTTTTTTGGCAGGACCTGTGGCCCCATGGGGGATTCATGCTGGAGTACTCCATTCCTACAGAACTGTACCACGTGGAAATGGACCCATGCTGGAGCAGTTCTTGATGAACTGCAGCCCGTGGGAAGGACTCAAGTTGCAGAAGTTCATGAAGGGCTATCTCCGATTGGAGGGACCTCACAATGGAGCGGGGGAAGAGTGTGAGGAGGAAGGAATGGCAGAGACAAAATGTTACAAACTGACTACAACCCCCTTCCCCTGGAGGAAGTAGAGAAGTTGGGAGTGTTGCTGAGGCTGGGAAGAATGAAGGGCTGGGGCAAAGGTGGTTTTTAGATTTGTTCTTCTTATTATCCTACTCTGATTTGTTTGGTAATAATTTAATTTCCCTAAGTTGAGTCTGTTTTGCCCATAACATTGTGGTGGGCTAATCACCAGGTGCCCACCATGCTCTCCCTCTATCAACAACATGGGGAGAAAAATACAACAGAAAGCTCATGGGTTGATATGAAGACAGTGAGTTAATTTAACAATTACTGTATCTCTTCTGCTGGACTATCCAGCACGGGTCCCCCATAAAGTACAGGTCCAGCCAGAAAACCCGCTCCTGCATGGGCTGTCCATGGGGTCACAGCTTCCTTCCACAGCACATCCACTTGCTCCATTGTGGGGTCCTCCACAGGCTGCAGGTGGATGTCTGCTCCACCATGGACCTGCATGGGCTGCAGGAGGACAACCTGACTCACCATGGTCTTTCTCCATGGGCTGCAGAAGAACCTTTGCTCTGGTGCCTGGAGCGCCTCCTCCCCATCCTTCTTCACTGACCCTGGTGTCTGCTGGGTTGTTTCTCTTGCATTTTCTCACTCCTCTCTTCCAGCTGCTGTTGTGCAGCAATTTTTACTGCTTAAATATGTTGTCAGGGAGGCACTACTGTTCCTAATTTGATTAGATTTTGATTATTTGATTTGATTAAAGGATAGCCATGCCTAATCAAACTAGATTAAAACAAGACAGAACTTTTAGGAGAAATTGGTCTCATGGGAGTCATATGAGAGAGTGATTGTGTTTTGCTTCAGTAGTCACAGAAACCACATGAAGTAAGCAAGTGGTACAAGTAACTAGGGTCTAGTATTATATTTAACTGGGAACTGTAAAGTCAAGAAGAATAAGATATTATGTTTAAGCAACTACCGTGGAAAGAATAATACAATAATTAATCTAGAAACTATCACACAGTGGCCAGGGTCACAGTAACCAGTTATGTTGCTTGGAGATCCCTTTACCCATCCCATCCTTCTTTGAATATTAGGGACTACAATCAATAGGGTAACTATAGATGACCAATGTTTTTTGTTAGAAATGAATATACATGAAGTTATAGAACTCGAAAGATCATAAGAGGCCAATCAGTGTAAAGGTTAAATTTAAAGAGTAATTAAAGGCGAGCACTATATGCATTTTTAAGCTAAATAATTTATATAATAGAAATTGAACATATAAAGCCTGCTGATTGTAATGCAACTTAGGATATGTTAGGTGGAGTTATCCCCTCTATCCTCAGCGTTTTAATAAAGAAGTGTCTGCTGATCTGCATCACATTGGTGTCGATAAGTTCTTTTGACTTGTTTGGTGACATTACCAATGTTGCTGTTTGGCTCAGCTTTGGCCAGTAATGAGTCCGTCCTCGAGCTGGCTGGCATTGGCTCAGTCAGACATGGGGACAGTTTCTGGCATCTTCTCACAGAAGCCACACATGCAGGCCCATCCCCACTACCAAAACTTTGCCACATAAACCAAATACAGACAGTAATTGGTTGAGTGATCTCCTTGTCCTTATCTCAACCCACATTTCATTGCATGTTTTTCTCCCCATCCTGTTGAGAAGGGAAAGTGAAAAAGTGGCTTGGTAGGCACATGTCAGCCATCCAAGGTCAACTCACCAGAACTGTCCAACATAAATTGACCTGAGATGACTCAACTGGTGGTCAGCTGTTAGTCTAGGCAGAGACCAATAACTATCTGAACATCTGTACAGTGATAGCACAGATGTACCTCAGATACATTTTGTTTCATCCTTTAAAAAAAAAAAAAATCTACATGAAAGTTACTACAGATACTTAGCCTTTTTATTGCAGTCAAAACTAGACAGCATGTACTGTAGTACAGCCTGTGTGGACTTTGTTGTTATTTCTTTCCCTCTTTCTCTCTCGGTTCCTTGCCACCAATGTTCATATAGTCTTTTATCTACTTAAATGTGTAGACAGGCACTTTTGCATAATACCATTGTCTTCATCTGCTGTTCAGGTATATCCTTAGAATGAATATAGGCCTTTCTTCCTTTGCAGAATGTTCTGTGTGTTTAAACACAGTATATTCATTCTATTCAAACACAATTTAACCTTTTAAGTATGTCTGAACACACCATAAGAGAACCAGTATTTATCTTCATGACACCCCAGGTTGCACCAGTTTAGATTTTCAATTTAATCTTCAATAGGGTGGGAAAAAGCTTTAAGAATATGATATCTAAAGATTGATAGTAGAAAAAATGCAGAAATTGAAATCTGATCCATCAGAGAAATGGAAGCGTCCTCTTAATTTTCCTAAGTATAAAGCTAGGTAGGAATCTTAACGTGTGAAAAATCCTATTTATAAACTCATTTATGTCTCTTCTTTTAAAATAAATTATAAATTATAATGTACATATATAAAACCATATAATGTAATTATATAAATGTCCTGATTTGAGCCAGGATGAAGCAAATTTTCCTTTTACTGATATTTTTTTCCTTCAGTAAGCTCTCTTTTAACTAGCAGCAAGTGTTCCAGCTAGTGGACTGATAACACTGGAATGTTTATGTTACTGCTGAGACTCCAAGGTCATGTCTTTGCCCTGCCAGCTCAGGCACTACTGGGACATCTATGACACTCCCCCTGTAGGAGGCTGAATTAGACAGACAGCAAAATTGGCCAGAGATATTCCATTCCATATATTTACATAAGCTCAGAGGAAGGTCAGAGATCACAGAAGACAACTTCCTTTCTGTTTCTTCTTCCCTTCTCTTCCGTCCATGGCCGGCGTCCAGGGAGGACTCCATCATCGTCAACTCCTAGGCTGTGCGTTTCTGAGCTTCATAACTCTGCCCTCAGCTCCTGTCTGCTCTCGTAACTCTACACTCCCTCCAGCAGCAGCCCAGGACTTTTTGGGACTGTTCACAGCTCAGGAGAGTGCTGTAGGAACTGTTGGGGGGAGGCAATAGGGTTTTACACATTCCTGAACACATTTGTATATAATTGTACATATTTTCTTTTATCATTAGTGTTTAATAAAAGCTGTCTAGTTTAGTTTTCAATCCAGAGAGTCTCTCTCCTCATTCTCTCTCTCCTTCCCTACCTGGGTGGGTGGGGGAGGGGATCGAGAGCATTGTTGTCTCTGGTTTAATTGCCAATCCTGAGTCAAACTGTGACAGCAATTCTTCCTTATATCTAGTCTGAATCTACCCTCTTTCAGTTTACAACTGTTGCCATTATCCCTTGTCCTATCACAACAAGTTCTGCTAAAAAGATTGTATAGCAATGGGCAGGATAGCCTTTCCTCAGAGGAGAGGTGTTCCATTCCTTCTTTTTTTTTTTGTGCCTCTCTTCTGGACTGTCTTTCTTGTACTGAGGACTGCAGAACTGGATGCAGTACTCCGGGTGGGGTCTTACCAGAGCAGAGTAAAGGGAAAAAATCCCCTCCCTCAACCTGCTGGCCACACGTCTGTTTATGCAGACTAAGATACAGTTGGCCTTCTGGGCTGCGAATGCACATTGCTGGCTCATGTCCAGCTTTTCATCTCCCAGTACCCCCAAGTCCTTCTCTGCAGAGCTTCTCTCAATCCCTTAATTCTTCAGTCTGTATTGATGCTGGGGATTGCCCTGACCCAGGAGCAGGACCTTGCATTTGGCTTTGTTGAACCTCATGAGGTTCTTATGGGCCTATTTCTTGAGCTTGACCAGGTCCCTCTGGTTGGCATTCTGTCCCTCAGGTGTGTCAACCACACCACTCAGCTTGATGTTGTCTGCGAAGTTGCTGAGGGTGCACTTGATCCCACTGTCTATGTCACTGATGAAAATATGAAACAGTGCTGTTCCAAATACAGACCCCTGAGGGACACCTCTTGTCATTGATCTTCATCTGGACATCAAGCCATTTACCACTGCCCTCTGGATGCGACCACCCAGCCAATTCCTCATCCATCAAACAGTCCACGTATCAAAACCATATCTCTCCAATTTGAGAGAGGGATGTTGTGGGGGACTGTGTCAAAGATCTTGCAAAGGTCCAGATAGATGGCATTATTTGCTGTGCCATGCCCTGGCTGTCATGCCACGCCCTGTTTGCCCCCTCTGTTCACAGCACTTCTGGTCGATAGTGCTCCTTAGGCTGCTTTTTATATGTGTGGAGGAGGCCACGGTTGCTCTGGCAACACCCTGGCCTTGTCAGCATCTGTCTGCTGCCCTGGGTCAGGAACCCCCCCTGTGCAAAGAGATCTTCCATTCTGCTGTGTATTGGGCCAGCTCTGGAGCAGCTCCCCTTGGTGACATCCACCTGCTCTGGCATGGGGTCCTCCACAGGCTGCAAGCTGGATATCTACTCCACCATGGATTGCAGGGGGACAGCCTGCCTCACCATGGTCTTCACCATGGGCTTCAGGGGAATATCTGCTCCAGGTTCTGGAGCACCTCTTTCCCCTCCTTCACTGACCTTGGTGTCTGCAGATCTGTTACTTTCACGTATTCTGACTCCTCTCTACCAGCTACTGTTGCGCAGCGTTTTTTACCCTTTCTTAAATATGTTATCACAAAGGTGCTACCAAGATTGCTGATTGGCTCAGCTTTGTCCAGTGACGGGTCGATCTTGGACCCAGCTGGAACTGGCTCTGTCTGACATGGGGGCAGCTTCTGACCTCACAGAAGCCACTCCTGCTACCAAAACCTTGCCACTTAAACAAAATACAACAGTTTACTGTTTATTCTGTTTCCACTGGTAGCTCACTGAGTGAAATCTTTGATACTTGTAAAAGCAGTGCTGTTCTTAGCATGTGCACCTTGAAATTGCATATATGGTATGCCACTTATGGAGGCTGCCACTTTTTAAGGACAAAATCCCACATTCATGTTGGGTATGGAATTTCCACTGTATTCTTAAGACTAACAAAATATCAAGTCACATGTAGATTACGTGACATTGCCTTAATTTGTAGATTACTAGAATGTCTGAAATAATCTTTAGATTACAGTAGGATTTAGAAGTGCATGTAAAAGTTCCTTCTTGGTATGCTTCTAAGAAGTAGAGGTTCAATTCTAGATACTTAAACTTTCAAAAAAGTAGTTATTGATATCTGGGGAAAAATTACCTCCTTCAGTGCTTAATTTCTAGACAACTAAACTTTGGTAGTCAGTGTCAGTGATGTGGCACTAGTGTTCTTGAGCTGGAAAGCATTTGGGTAATCTCACATTTTATGGTTGTTTTCATATGTGAATTTTATTTATTTTACAAATGCATTGTATACTTCTGTGAAAGTTTGAGACAAACACTCTACCCTTCATTGTATTGTGCTTAGAATTAGCTTCAAAATTGATCTCTGTCCCAGTAATACAAAGCTTTTGAAGGTGCAGATGCTAGTGAAATATCTCCAAACTCTTGCTCCTTGACTTGGATTGACTTCCTGTAATTTAGAGCAGTTGTCCAGCATTGCAGCATCAAATGTACTTACTCTGCATTTGGGTTTTTTGTTTGTGGGGTTTTTTTTTCACAGAAGGTGGAAAAATCCTATTTGGCTTTTTTGTTCTGATCTATTGACAGATGGGTGCTCTAATGCAGACAAGAACATGCTTAACTTCTGTGCCTTGTATATCCCACAGTAACCATCCATGTACACATCAGGGTGCTACAGACTAGCTAAAAACTATTCTATAATTTTTCTGAGAAAATAATATGGGTTTTGTACTTTAACTACAATAAAATTTTTGAAGCAGAAATAGCTGCTTTGTGACTTGGGAAGGTGAGAATCCTATGCTTTCATGCTCTTTTTACTGATGTTTTCATTACAATTTTCAAATGTATGTGAGTTCTGAAAATCAGTCTTCTGAGATGATTCTCTTCAGAAGTTAGGAGTGTGGTCATTGGGCCCCTGAAACTTAAAATACTAAGAAAGTTCATTAAAATACTATTTTATAATATTGACTGTAATGAAGTTCTTACTGCTGCCTTTACTGCTACCTGTGCTAAGTATTACACTCCATCTGTGATTATTTAAAAATATAGGAGAAGGACCATGGAGTCCTGGTGGACAACAAATTATCCATGGGACAACAATGTGCCCTTGTGGCCAAGAAGGCCAATGGTATCCTGGGGTGCATTAGGAGGAGTGTGTCCAGCAGATTGAGGGAGGTTCTCCTCACCCTCTACTCGGCCCTAGTGAGACCTCACTTGGAGTGTTGTGTCCAGTTCTGGGCTCCCCAGTTCAAGAGGGACAGGGATCTACTAGAGAGTCCAACGGAGGGCTATGAGGATGATTAAGGGACTGGAACACCTTACAAGGAAAGGCTAAGAGACCTGGGACTTTTCAGTCTAAAGAGGAGAAGACAGGGAATCTAATTAATGTCTATAAAAACATGAGGGCTGGGCATCAAGAAGGCAGGGACAGCCTCTTTTCACTTGTGCCCTGTGATAGGATGAGGGGCAATAGATTCAAACTCGAGCACAGGAAGTTCCACCTCAACATGAGGAAGAACTTCTTTACTGTGAGGGTTATAGAGCACTGGAACAGGCTCCCCAGAGAGGTTGTGAAGTCTCCTTCTCTAGAAACTTTCAAGACCTGTCTGGATGCCTTTCTGAGTGATCTGCCCTAGTTTTGGTCCTGCTCTGGCAGGGGGGGTGGACTCGATGATCTTTGGAGGTCCCTTCCAACCCCTAACATTCTGTGATTCTGTGATATCTGTAGCAAAAATAAGACCTCCTAAATGCTAAATTAAATTGTGAGAGAGACTGAGTGCTTTAGCAATTTATGTAATGAGGAAAATCCAGTGGAAATGGAGAACAAACTATACTGCTTGTCTCAGTAACAACTATATTTTGCTAATTAAACAGAAAGAACAAATATGGCAGGAAACATTGAAAATGGTGCTTTCAGGATTTCTATCTCTGTCCTTTTTCTTAATGAACTTTAAATGCAGTCTTTGAGGGTTACCATTTACATGTGTTCTCATAAAAATACACTAATGCTTCAAGATCATGAACCTCATGTTTCACCTCAAATACTATGTCTAACTTCAGCGGAGCTAAGCTAAGAACATGTGCTGAAAGTTGGTTTAGACAAAATTTTTTCAATTGACTCAGCTAGAAGGTTTCTGAAAGGTTAATATCCTTTGTAAAGCTACCTATCTAGTTTTAAAACATTTGGAGTATTACCCAAGGGGGAGGAAATGTTTGGATAATTGCTCAGTCAAATATTACTGTTAATAATTGTTCTTCCAATATTTTTTTAATTTTTTAGAACTACTAAATTATATTGACTTCCATAGTTTCATGTTATAATAGGGAGTTCTTGTCTCCAGATCTTCTCAGAAAACCTTTTTTTTTTTTCTCTACAATATGGTAAAAACCTCATCTAATTTATCAATTTGCTTATGCTAAAATTGATTTTAAAAATAAACCACAATGTACTTTCTCTTGCATTTGATGTTGTTGAAACAAAGTTGAAAGATAAATGTTTACAAAAATGTTTAAAAACTTTTCCTTCAAGTCCAGGTTCATTATAAAATATTATCATCTGATCCCTAGAATTCACTGAGTGTATGCTGAAGATAAAAGCCTGCATCTGAATCTGAATATAATCTGGTCTGTTTTCCTTCTGATTTCACTTTCTAAGATGTTTTAACTGTGTTGGTGGTGGAATGTATTTTATTATGCTGGCTTTTACTGAAAACATCTGTTTAAAGTGCATTGTTTTTCTAGATATTTTCATATTAAAAGGGAAAGAAAACCAGATGAACTTCAGGTAGCTTTTTTTTTTTTCCTTTTAGCAGTAATAGCACAGCATTTATAGTCCCATTGTCAACAAGAGTCACTTGTATAGACACCCTTTCAAGAAGATATGTTTTGTATAAATTTCAGACAATTTCAACCTTCTGTTTAATAAACTACAGTTACATCAATATAGTATATTAGAGTAAATCTAATTTGCAATTTAATTTTTATATATAAATATATATACACATACCCACACACAATTGTATACCAATACTGCTTGTTTCTGTACACTTCTAGGCAAATAACAATAAATCTATGGATATAATAAAAGCTGTAGAGGATATCAGAGAAAGTAGCATTTGATTTGGGGTCTGTCAACTGATAAATCCAGCACTGAAATATACTGCTCTTTGTGGTTGTCAGTTGTAAATAATTTTTGTGTTCACAGAGCTAGTTTGCTATAATCTCTCTTCCTATATGTCAGATGTTACTACTCCTACTAAATCCTGGTGTTAGGGAAAAGAAGTTCTTAGTAATTTATGAGACAGAAGAGTCTGTAGGGTACTTTCATGGAGATTTGGAATTTGAGTGGCTGAATTTTCATATCTCAGGAAAGTGGACATGTCCAACTCAAACTAAAAGCAGGTGTATATTTCTACATCCCCCCTGTTATTTAGGAGATATTTTAATATTAATTGTCTTGGAGGCAGGGGGGTGTAATAAGACTTGCATGGGGTCACCTATTAAGATAATTAGGGAATTTAAATAATAGACCTGCCTACCTGGTGGGTGAGTAGTTTTAGCTGATGGCTAAACAAAAGACTGTTCTTTAACTGAAACCTGCAACTGAGCTGTTGGTGACCTGTGCAGTCAGGTGTGGGCGCAATCACTGCCTAACTGGTAGGCTGTGATGCTTTTCTAAAAGATACTGATAGTCTGTAGACTATTATAGTGTGTTCTGGATGTGTCAGTTTGGATCAAAAAAAGCTGCCTGTGTTTTATTTGCTATATGAAAGAACAAAGTAGTGGTTCTAGAATTGGTTCACTAAATTGTGACAAAGGCTGACTTTGAGAAATGTTGCAGTTTAACCTGGCAGGCAGCTAAAACAACCACACAGCCATTCCCTAACTCCCCCTCCAGTGGAGATGGGGAAGAGAACTGGAAAAAAGGTTGCCCTGGTTTAAATAGTAAGGGTGAACCACAAACCAGAAGGCAGAATTGCTCCCTATTACTCCCCCTCCACCCTCCAAAGGGAAGATAGAAGGGTAATAAGGAAGAGAGACTTAAGGGTTGGAAGTTGGAAGTTGAAACAGGAACGAATTTGCTATAACACTGGAAAGGGAGTAACACATGGGAGAAAGAACAATTATATACACTTATATACAAAACTGTCATGGTTTGACTCAGGATTGGCAATTAAACCAGAGATAATAATGCTCTTGATCCCCTCCCCCTCCCACCCAGGTAGAGAAGGAGAGAGAGGATGAGAGAGAGAGAGACTCTCCAGATTGAAAACTAAACTAGACAGCTTTAGTTTAGTACTAATGATAAAAGAAAATATGTACAATTATATACAAATGTGTTCAGGAACATGCAAACCCCTATTGCCTCCCCCCACCCCCAACAGTTCCCACAGCACTCCCCTGAGCTGTGAACAGTCCCGAAAAGTCCCAGACTGCTGCCGGAGGGAGTGGCAGAGCAGACAGGGGCTGAGGGTAGAGTTATGAGGGTCAGGAATGCACGAGCCTAGGGGTTGAGGGTGATGGAGAGATGGAGACGCCAACCATGTACAGAAGAGAATGGAAGAAGAAGCAGGAAGGAAGTTGTCTTCTGTGATCTCTGACCTTCCTCTGAGCTTATGTAGATATATGGAATGGAATATCTCTGGCCAATTATGCTGTCCATCTAGTTCAGCCTCCTGCAGGGGGGGAGGGGTGTCATAGGTCTCCCTGTAGTGTCTGATCCAGCAGGGCAAAGACACATGTGACCTTGGAGTCTCAGCAGTAACATAAACATTCCAGTGTTATCAATCCACTAGCTAGAACACTTGCTGCTAGTTAAAAGAGAGCTTACTGAAGGAAAAGAAAATCAGTAAAAGGAAAAGTGCCTTCATCCTATCCTGGTTCAGACCAGGACAAAAAAAGATCTCGCTGATTGCAGGAATAAGTGAATGAGAGCCCCTTGCAGCGAGGCCGCTGTAGGAGAGCAGTCCACAGCTCCTCACAGCACCAAATGGAGTTGAATTCTGTTCCCAGCAGCAACAGCAAGGAAGGAGATGCAGGAAGGAAAAGCGCTGAGCTTGCAGTTCTGGCTTTTATAGAGTACGCCACGAAGTGGGGGGAATATTGACCCCTCCCTGTTCTGACCCTCCTGGGTCTTTCAGGGTCTTAAGGACCCTCTCTCTAGTTCCTCTTATAGGTGTCCAACACTGTGCCAGGGTCACTCAAGC
>NW_009952578.1:0-4135 GCF_000747805.2 Chaetura pelagica | reverse complement strand
CCTTACAAGGAAAGGCTAAGAGACCTGGGACTTTTCAGTCTAAAGAGGAGAAGACAGGGAATCTAATTAATGTCTATAAAAACATGAGGGCTGGGCATCAAGAAGGCAGGGACAGCCTCTTTTCACTTGTGCCCTGTGATAGGATGAGGGGCAATAGATTCAAACTCGAGCACAGGAAGTTCCACCTCAACATGAGGAAGAACTTCTTTACTGTGAGGGTTATAGAGCACTGGAACAGGCTCCCCAGAGAGGTTGTGAAGTCTCCTTCTCTAGAAACTTTCAAGACCTGTCTGGATGCCTTTCTGAGTGATCTGCCCTAGTTTTGGTCCTGCTCTGGCAGGGGGGTTGGACTCGATGATCTTTGGAGGTCCCTTCCAACCCCTAACATTCTGTGATTCTGTGATATCTGTAGCAAAAATAAGACCTCCTAAATGCTAAATTAAATTGTGAGAGAGACTGAGTGCTTTAGCAATTTATGTAATGAGGAAAATCCAGTGGAAATGGAGAACAAACTATACTGCTTGTCTCAGTAACAACTATATTTTGCTAATTAAACAGAAAGAACAAATATGGCAGGAAACATTGAAAATGGTGCTTTCAGGATTTCTATCTCTGTCCTTTTTCTTAATGAACTTTAAATGCAGTCTTTGAGGGTTACCATTTACATGTGTTCTCATAAAAATACACTAATGCTTCAAGATCATGAACCTCATGTTTCACCTCAAATACTATGTCTAACTTCAGCGGAGCTAAGCTAAGAACATGTGCTGAAAGTTGGTTTAGACAAAATTTTTTCAATTGACTCAGCTAGAAGGTTTCTGAAAGGTTAATATCCTTTGTAAAGCTACCTATCTAGTTTTAAAACATTTGGAGTATTACCCAAGGGGGAGGAAATGTTTGGATAATTGCTCAGTCAAATATTACTGTTAATAATTGTTCTTCCAATATTTTTTTAATTTTTTAGAACTACTAAATTATATTGACTTCCATAGTTTCATGTTATAATAGGGAGTTCTTGTCTCCAGATCTTCTCAGAAAACCTTTTTTTTTTTTCTCTACAATATGGTAAAAACCTCATCTAATTTATCAATTTGCTTATGCTAAAATTGATTTTAAAAATAAACCACAATGTACTTTCTCTTGCATTTGATGTTGTTGAAACAAAGTTGAAAGATAAATGTTTACAAAAATGTTTAAAAACTTTTCCTTCAAGTCCAGGTTCATTATAAAATATTATCATCTGATCCCTAGAATTCACTGAGTGTATGCTGAAGATAAAAGCCTGCATCTGAATCTGAATATAATCTGGTCTGTTTTCCTTCTGATTTCACTTTCTAAGATGTTTTAACTGTGTTGGTGGTGGAATGTATTTTATTATGCTGGCTTTTACTGAAAACATCTGTTTAAAGTGCATTGTTTTTCTAGATATTTTCATATTAAAAGGGAAAGAAAACCAGATGAACTTCAGGTAGCTTTTTTTTTTTTCCTTTTAGCAGTAATAGCACAGCATTTATAGTCCCATTGTCAACAAGAGTCACTTGTATAGACACCCTTTCAAGAAGATATGTTTTGTACAAATTTCAGACAATTTCAACCTTCTGTTTAATAAACTACAGTTACATCAATATAGTATATTAGAGTAAATCTAATTTGCAATTTAATTTTTATATATAAATATATATACACATACCCACACACAATTGTATACCAATACTGCTTGTTTCTGTACACTTCTAGGCAAATAACAATAAATCTATGGATATAATAAAAGCTGTAGAGGATATCAGAGAAAGTAGCATTTGATTTGGGGTCTGTCAACTGATAAATCCAGCACTGAAATATACTGCTCTTTGTGGTTGTCAGTTGTAAATAATTTTTGTGTTCACAGAGCTAGTTTGCTATAATCTCTCTTCCTATATGTCAGATGTTACTACTCCTACTAAATCCTGGTGTTAGGGAAAAGAAGTTCTTAGTAATTTATGAGACAGAAGAGTCTGTAGGGTACTTTCATGGAGATTTGGAATTTGAGTGGCTGAATTTTCATATCTCAGGAAAGTGGACATGTCCAACTCAAACTAAAAGCAGGTGTATATTTCTACATCCCCCCTGTTATTTAGGAGATATTTTAATATTAATTGTCTTGGAGGCAGGGGGGTGTAATAAGACTTGCATGGGGTCACCTATTAAGATAATTAGGGAATTTAAATAATAGACCTGCCTACCTGGTGGGTGAGTAGTTTTAGCTGATGGCTAAACAAAAGACTGTTCTTTAACTGAAACCTGCAACTGAGCTGTTGGTGACCTGTGCAGTCAGGTGTGGGCGCAATCACTGCCTAACTGGTAGGCTGTGATGCTTTTCTAAAAGATACTGATAGTCTGTAGACTATTATAGTGTGTTCTGGATGTGTCAGTTTGGATCAAAAAAAGCTGCCTGTGTTTTATTTGCTATATGAAAGAACAAAGTAGTGGTTCTAGAATTGGTTCACTAAATTGTGACAAAGGCTGACTTTGAGAAATGTTGCAGTTTAACCTGGCAGGCAGCTAAAACAACCACACAGCCATTCCCTAACTCCCCCTCCAGTGGAGATGGGGAAGAGAACTGGAAAAAAGGTTGCCCTGGTTTAAATAGTAAGGGTGAACCACAAACCAGAAGGCAGAATTGCTCCCTATTACTCCCCCTCCACCCTCCAAAGGGAAGATAGAAGGGTAATAAGGAAGAGAGACTTAAGGGTTGGAAGTTGGAAGTTGAAACAGGAACGAATTTGCTATAACACTGGAAAGGGAGTAACACATGGGAGAAAGAACAATTATATACACTTATATACAAAACTGTCATGGTTTGACTCAGGATTGGCAATTAAACCAGAGATAATAATGCTCTTGATCCCCTCCCCATCCCACCCAGGTAGAGAAGGAGAGAGAGGATGAGAGAGAGAGAGACTCTCCAGATTGAAAACTAAACTAGACAGCTTTAGTTTAGTACTAATGATAAAAGAAAATATGTACAATTATATACAAATGTGTTCAGGAACATGCAAAAGCAGAGCAAAGAGGGGCTGAGGGTAGAGTTATGAGGGTCAGGAATGCACGAGCCTAGGGGTTGAGGGTGATGGAGAGATGGAGACGCCAACCATGTACAGAAGAGAATGGAAGAAGAAGCAGGAAGGAAGTTGTCTTCTGTGATCTCTGACCTTCCTCTGAGCTTATGTAGATATATGGAATGGAATATCTCTGGCCAATTATGCTGTCCATCTAGTTCAGCCTCCTGCAGGGGGGGAGGGGTGTCATAGGTCTCCCTGTAGTGTCTGATCCAGCAGGGCAAAGACACATGTGACCTTGGAGTCTCAGCAGTAACATAAACATTCCAGTGTTATCAATCCACTAGCTAGAACACTTGCTGCTAGTTAAAAGAGAGCTTACTGAAGGAAAAGAAAATCAGTAAAAGGAAAAGTGCCTTCATCCTATCCTGGTTCAGACCAGGACAAAAAAAGATCTCGCTGATTGCAGGAATAAGTGAATGAGAGCCCCTTGCAGCGAGGCCGCTGTAGGAGAGCAGTCCACAGCTCCTCACAGCACCAAATGGAGTTGAATTCTGTTCCCAGCAGCAACAGCAAGGAAGGAGATGCAGGAAGGAAAAGCGCTGAGCTTGCAGTTCTGGCTTTTATAGAGTACGCCACGAAGTGGGGGGAATATTGACCCCTCCCTGTTCTGACCCTCCTGGGTCTTTCAGGGTCTTAAGGACCCTCTCTCTAGTTCCTCTTATAGGTGTCCAACACTGTGCCAGGGTCACTCAAGCCATAACAAAGGTAAAACTCATGGATTGAGATACAGACAGTTTAATAGGACAGAAAAATACAAGAATAATTATAATTATAATTATTATAATGATAATAATATAATATACAAAAATAAGTGATGTATAGTCCAATTGTTCACCACCTGCTGACCGATGCCCAGCTAGTTCCTGAGCCATGGTGCCCCCCCAGCAGCCAACCCCCCTAGTTTTATACTGAGTATGATTTCATAATATGGAATATCCCTTTGGCAAGTTTGGGTCAGCTGTCCTAGCTGTGTCTCTTCACAGCTTCTCGCTGGCGGGGCATGAGAATCACAGAATCATCCTGGTTAGGCAAGA